>NC_056747.1:598717524-598952524 GCF_019279795.1 Protopterus annectens
TTTGCAGATTTTCCAAGAAATGAAATTTTATTTTCACTAGATTCAAAATATACCCTGGTAATGAAAGTATGGGTAGGACATTTTGAACTGCCTAAAAATCTACACAGAAATGATGCATGGGTAAGATATTACTGCTACATATAACCAGTAGAAATGAAAGTAGTCACTAATCAGAAAGAGACCAGAGCTGTGATATTACAAAAGAACAGACCACAGTTGCCTGTAGGCCAGGTGTACAAATGAGAGAAACTCTGAAAAAGAATCGTTAGCAATATTGTAGGGTTATTAGAAATTATATTAGTGTGTGTATCTCTCTCTCTCTTTCTCTCTCTATATATATATATATATATATATATATATATATATGGGGTCTACTTCTACCCATCAAAATGACATTTAATTGAAGCTCACTTACCTAATCCCAGTTCTTCGAAACTTCAGTTATCCAAAAGCACAGACTGCCAAAATCCTTTCCCTGTGAAAGGAACCATTTGGCCACCATGTTGAACTTTGCCCTTTCTTCAATGTAGTGCGATCTCAGAGTTGGAATATTTAAATGGGGGGGTGGAGTCCCCCACTTTGGTGGATTTAGTTTTGGTCCATGTAGGTTTTTTCTCATGGTGGCCAAGTGGTTTCTTTCACAGGGAAAAGATTTCAGCAGTTCGTGCTTTCGGATAACTGAAGTTTTGAATAACTAGGATCGGGTGAGTAAGCTTCAATTAAATGTAATTTTGATAGGTCGAAGTAGACCCATATATATATATATATATATATATATATATATATATATATAGAGAGAGAGAGAGATCGATGGATATATATGTAAAAATAACATGTACAGTACAAATAGATCTCAAGCATTTGCAAGGTTCCATAAAGTTTTTGTACAAGGCACCTCCTTGATTGCAAGGGATGGTAGTTAATCTACAGAAGTATGACTTGAAAGTCAAATCGGTATCAGGTAAGGAACTGCATATTAAAGATACACAGAGAACAGCACATTTGCCAGACTGCTAAATGAATGTGAGAAAATCAAAGAAGGTGGTGTTTCTGTAGATATTAGAGATAATTTCACCTCCCATCTAGTTAGACTGGGCAACTCCATGGAGTTACTACAAGTCCAGTCATAGATCGCCCTCCATGGGTCATGCAGTGCATGAAGCCTACTTGAGCAAACTGGAGATAATCCAAATATAACTGAACACTCTGGTTATGGGGGATTTCAATTATCCCACCATCAACTGGGAAACCTACACTAGCCCTAACCAACTAGTGCAAAAGTTCCATGACTTTGTTAACTCAAATGCTCTGGAACAAATTGTTCATACCCTGCCAAGAAGAACAAACATACAAGATCTGGTCCACACTAACATGCTAAACAGATGCACTACTGCAACTGTTAGACCCTTAATAGTTAAATCGGATCACAAATCAGTCACCTTTGAGCTGATACTAAAACCAGAACTCACAAAGTGTGAAATCAGACTAAAAAACTTCACCAAGGCAAACTATACCCTCCTAGATGAAGGTATAAATGCATTCCAAGCCCACCCCTCAGCTGGAAGTGGTAAATACACCAAAGCTTACACTAAAGCCCTGTACAATCACTTGCATAAGTGTATAGACTTGGTTATACCAGAAAGAATCAAAGCCAGAGCACCAGTTAAAAACAAGTCACCATGGTGGCCATCCAGCATCAACAAACTTTACAATAAATTCAAACATTTGCTGTCCAAGAAAACAAGGACTAGACCCCAACAATGGAAAAGTACCCAGCTCAGCGTCAACAGGCAAATGACAACTTATCAAATCCTCTAAGGGCTTCTTTGAGAAAAACTTGTCAAGTACAGCCAAGGATAACCATAAGGCCCTTTACAGTTATGTATGTAGCCTAAAAGGTAGGACCCAAGCATGTGCAGATCTAGTGACAAACTGTACCATACACACTGACCCCACAGAGATAGCAAACCTGTTAGCGGATAGGTTTGGAGAAAACTTTACTCCTTTACCCCTCCATACCTATCGCAAATCACCCACCCTACATGTCTGAAAAACAGGTTATCAAAGCCTTGTCCAAGGCAAAAAACACAGCCTCAATGGGATCCAACGGCATCCCAGGCTGTCTTCTAAACAGGCTAAAATATGAACTAGCATCACCATTAAGTACTCTTTTCATTCATAGTCTAAGCATAGGCTTTGTTCCTGCAGAATGGAGAACAGCAACAGTTATTCCCCTCCACAAATTTGGCCCATCAATAGATCTGGGGAATTACTGACCCAAAAGCCTGACCAGCCTCATTTGTAGTGTAGGGCCATGGAACGTATCATTATGGACCTCAGAAATAAAGACATAGACAACCTCCAAACCTTGGATTCTACCCAATTTGGCTTCCTGCATGTTAAATCTGGTAGAGTTCTTTGAAAATGTGACCAGGGCCATTGATGAGGTCAAGTCTGTGGACACAGCATACCTCAAACTTGGCAAAGGCTTTCGACACAATCCCACACTCAGGCATTAACAATAAACTTAGCAAACTGAATGTAAACCCCGTTGTTGTAAGATGGGTTGCCAAATAGTTTACAAACCAGACACACACTAACAAAGTAGATGACTCCACATCAACCAGCAGACCTGTTACCAGCAGGGTGCCACAGGAGTCAGTCCTAGGCACCCTACTGTTTGGTATATACTTGTCAGAAGTTCAAGTCAAAACTAACAGGTTGTGGCTGTCCAAGTTTGCAGGCAACTGCAAACTGGGCGCAATTATTGAATCCCCAAATAATGTCAGTATACTCCATGAGGTCTTACACAGACCAACAACTGATGTCTTAGTCATGGTCTCAAACTAAATGCAAAGAAATGTATCATTACTCTCTTCGGCACAAACAATGTCTCTTCACACTATCAAATCAGTAACAATATCCTAAGTACCCACAAAGTGGTAAGGGACCTGGGATCACAAGTTGACTATGATATTAACTTCGACTACCATGTATCTACTGTAGTAAGGAAGGCTTTCTATGTAGAACACTTTGTTAGTAAAGGCATCACCTCAATAAAAAAAGAGGTTATAACCCCCCTCTATACTTGGCACTAATCCAGCCCATAACTGAGTGTAATGCCCCATTTGGCAAGTACTGTACAAAGCACCTACAGCAGTTAGAGAGATCTCAGACATTTCTAACAAAGAACATCAAGGGACTCCATCACATGCTTTACACAGACCGACTAAAGTCCCTGTCACTATACTCTGTATCATATAGACTTCTTATGGGAGACTTATGCCTGGCTTACAGACCAATCTCAGACCGAAACCTAATGAACTTGCTGCATATCTGTGAATCAAACGGGACTATGGCTACCCATTCCAAGGACCTAATTATGGCCTGCAACTTAAATAGGACATGGTGGAGGGACAAATTTATCTCCCAGCGACTGACGCATCTTTGGAATAGGCTACCATTTCATGTGAAACAGAGCACCTGTATGAAATGGCTCAAGAGGAACCTGGACAAATGGATGGGGCACCACAAATTCTTACCAGGGACAGTACCCACAGCCCTCCTGGACATGGGCAGCCATTACTAAATGCAATATTAGGTATCGACTAGCATTTCTATGGTAGTACATTGGGATGAAACTGCTAGGCTTGAAATGACCTCTGGGTCGATAGCCAAGTAATCTATGATCCTGTGAAGTGTGACAGACTTTTAAAAGAAGAATTAGAACTTCTTTGGGTAATCCTGCATGTATTAATGACAACAATAAAACATTTCAGAGATGGACTAGCAGTAAGATGTTACAGTAAAAAGCTGGCCTTAGAAAATCATAGATAAGGAAGGAAATTCAGTATTATATTCCTTTAAAAGAAGAAGTGAGTTATTTTAATGCATAGTTTTCAAACCTGAGAGACTAATAGATCCTGTCAAAAGTGAGAAAACAAATGCTTGACTACATATATCAATCATAACTGGGAACAATAATGAGTAAAAAAGTAAAAAACAGAGAGTGCAGCCAAGACTGTCAAAGCAGCTAGAACGAATGGCGGATAAATCTGTAGTCTGCAGTGCTTATCAGAGAAAAATCCAAGACATGAGGTACTTACTGATGTAATCCATGTCCATCTTGGTAGAAAACTGCATCACCATGCATTGAGGTGGGTAGTCACAGATTTCCCAAATTCAAAAGAAGATGAGTATCTTATATGTGCAGGCTACTTTTTCCAAGTATTCTGAAATAAGACAACAGTCAAAAGTCCATGTGTGGTTATGACATTTAAATTTATATTCTCAAGACAGTGGTCATCAGATATTGCCATATCTGACAACTCTCTGCAAGTCATGAAGTGAGATGGTTTGTGTGTGATTTAGAAGTCAGATCACAGCATCACTCTGACACTGCTCATAAACAAAAGGCAAGGGGAAAGAACTAAACAGTGAAAAATATCATGAGAAAGAACAGTAAAAAAAGCTATTAAGATTGTAATCTTGCAATATCCCACCACATGAACACAGTTTTCACCAGCTCATGTGTTAATGAGTAGAAGGCTGAAAAGAATATTACCTACTAAAGCTACATTACTGATGCCAGAAATTGAATACAAAGTGTGCACAATGAATGAAATGCCAGACAGAAATCTCAGACAGCAACACTTTTATGATATAACTGCAGAGGACCATCAGATTTACAAAAAGGAGATAAACTAAGAATACTAAAGCCAAGGGAAAGCATGCAGCATGAAGCTAAGTAGTTGGCCAAGCAGCTGAACAAATATCCTTTTCTGTTTGTGGAGAAGATAAAAAGATGCACAAAAGAAATCACAGATATTTGTTCAAAAAGTATGTATGTAATAGTCCAGGAAGAACACCAATCAGTTGCATCGCAGTAAGTCATGTTGAAAGAAAATGAGGTGGTAAGGGCTCTGACAGAGAACAGCTGCACAGTGGGACTGCTGGAGTCATGTCTCCATGAAAAGTAGAAGCAGAAAGGACTGTCACAAAGGGAAGTATAATTAGCCTTCTTAAATGCCTTAGACTTAGAAGACCATTGTAGAATTCAAGCAGATATATGGACTTTTGAAATAACTAACAGGATTCCAAAAACTGAATTTTTTTTAATGAAGAATGACCTTTAGATTGATCAGAGTATTAATTTGTCGTAAACAAAAATATGTTTTATAATATAATGCACGCTACCTTCTCGGGTGAATGTGCATGTAATCATACATGAACAGACATTTACAAGTGCATACACACACGTGCACATATGTTATAACTGTAGGAAGCAGCATGTCTCAAGGTACACACATTTCTGCTACAGAGTTCACAATGATATACACACACCTTGGAGGTATGACCACACCCACACTGTGTCTATGTTACTTATTCACTGTCCAGACAAAATAGAATAATAAGGGGTAGGAGATGTGGACAAGGTAGCTTCATATGACTACAATGTTAGACTCGGTTCTCCTTCTTTAAAATTTGCATTTAATGTGTGTGAAACCTGGAGGCATGAAGTCAGAGCATAATTCTAACGTTGCTGTTTTTAAAACAGAATCCTGTGCTTTAAATGTTATTATTTAACCCTCAAGAGTTTTGATTTACTGAGATGCTAACCTTCTTTATTCATTCATTTCTGATCTTATCCTCTCTGGAGTTATTTCTCCTAGGCAGTGCATATATTGTAGAAAACATGAGAAGAAACTTTACAAGGTTGGAATAATGATTAATGCTGACAGCTTAAACAAGTACAGGGCAAACATATCTATTTGTGTATTTATCTGTTACCCATGCATGTGCCCAGGTATGCATAGGAATGTTGGTAAATACAGAATATTAATGAGGTAAATATTGTGAACATAAAGAGAATGAAAGTGACACTAGACATAGTCAGATAGCAATATGTGAAAAAGAATATTCCATTGGCAAATGTATAAAATACTGTTTCATGGAAAGACCTATAAAGAATCTGCAATGAATACAAGGAATATCCTTGCTGAGAAAGTACCTGGTTCTGAACCTTGGGCCAATTAACAATGCATTGGGTAGATTTAAAACAAGGTGTGCAGAAAGAACAAAGTATCCTGTCGGCTATATGAATCAGTGGAATACCTAACAGACAGCGAAAAGACATACTGTCTACTTCTAGTGCGACACACTGTCCCCTTCTACCACCAGATGTATGCTTCTGTTAATGACACACTGTCCCCTTCTATCACCAGACGTATGCCTCTGTTATTGCATGTATAAATTACTCAAGGCAACATTTTTATCTTTCTTTCTGTCCAAAGGCTATAACAAAATTATTCCTTTACAATTTTGAAAAATAAATTGTTCCTAAGAACTGCTGCAATCCAGTAAATACAGATAAGGACAGTTATATAGAATGCAAGTATGGCTTCCTTAAAATTGTCATCAAACAATGCATATGCCCACCAGTCAAACTACACTGGTCCAAACAACAGCTGTTTCAGACACTGAGTAGATGGGCCAAAAAGAAGGGTATGGGAGGGGAGTGAGGGAATTTGGCTGAATGTTGTCAAAATAACAAAGCAAGGTAAGGTAAAAGGTACACTAATCAAAAAAATTGAATGTTTAGCAATATTAAACTTTATGCTTTTGATGAAAAATGTTAATTTTTAATATACACAAAATTAGATATATTTTACTTCTGTCATTGACCTTTTATTTGCAAAAATATTTCCCCATAATAATAATAACACTGGCTGTCTAAAAAGTGATATGCTCACTGGCTTATTTTATTAAATTATGGAACTTTTGTATTTTCTGATTCATATGTGTATACCAGGCTAATGACCACTAGGGCCCTTATAAGCGTAGCCATGCAACCCAAACATAATCCACAAATCTGATGTATATAGAGGGTGAGACATAGGCGCCAGACCAGGGGTAAATTTCCAATTACCCATCCATTGGTCCAAGTTGCACTTAAATAAGGATAGGTAGGATCACATTTACCTTTATATGTGCGTTCTACACATGGGAGAATGTCATAAGGCTGAAAGGACTTTTTCAAAGTTCCGAAAAGTCAAGAAAAAAAATGCTTTGAACGTGCAATGAGTGAATGCATAGTGACATTTGCTCATTGTAGATTCAGCATTTTGGGTGCGGACTGCACTATAGTGGGGATAAGGAAATAGACCCTTTCCCGACATTAGTACAATCTCGGAATTAGTATATTAAAGTAGGAGGGTGTGGGGGGCACAGCCCCACACATGGCGGGGAGCAGGGGGCTTTCACCCTTGCATTTCATTGTGCGTTCGACATTGTAGTTTGAAAATCAGCGAATCTGCTGTCCGATTTGCTGATTTTCGAACTCCGGTGACGTTCGACATTCATAATTCGTCCTTTTGGTTCGCACAACAGCATGATCGATATTTTGATTTTCAACAATGTAAAGGTAAATCGTAGGATCATTAGAATCATATGATCATAGGAAGTTAGTATGCTATTAGCCCTGATGCCCTTATAAGGCTAGCAAGATTTTAGCCCATGTATAAATAAATGAGTAACCAATGCCCCTGTGCAGCAGGGACATGGGTGGAATCCGAGGGATGTATTTTCTATTTCCCATCCAGTTATCCAGGTTGTGCTTAAAAAGGGGTAAGGCGGTACTCTGTTTGATGTGGAGAGGGAGTTTATTCCACAAAAGGGGGGAGTCTCTGGGACACAAATCTGTCCCACCAACACATTCTATTGATGTCGTAGACCAGGTTAAGGCCATGTGTGTGGGTTACTCTAGTGGAGCTTGACTTGCGCATATGCAGCATTCCCATCAAGGTGGGGTCTGAGATCACCTTGTATGCCAGACAGAGGTCACCTCTGAAGAGTCTGTATGAAACAGAGTAGAGGGATAGAGCTCTTAGCGAGGCCCTGGATTCTCCTGGCGATGAACCTTCGTGGTCTCTCCAGCTGCTGCATGTGCTTCGTGAGGTACATGCCGAATGGGGTGTTGTACTCAGTAATGGGCCTTATAAGGGAAGATTACAGAGATGTTATGACCTCCTTGTCCCTGGATGAGATACCCTTACTCATGAGGTGGGCTATGGGGAAAGCGTTCCATACAATGGAAGCAACATAGTGGTCAAAAGTCAGGTTGCTATCAGTCTGAGTGCCCAAATCCTTCACGAATGACTGTGTGCTTAGGACATTGTTATTAATGTGATCATTTGTAGAGACATCACTCTCCCCAAAGGGGATAATGATGCATTTTTTTTTTGTATTCAGCTTGAGGCCATGTTTCTGGCGTCAGTCATTTGTTTGGGTGAGACCCTCCTGGAGGATGTCCATGTCACTAGGGGAATTGATGACAGCTCCCAGCTTGCAGTCATCTGCAAACTTGGTCAGCCATAGCCCACTGGTTTTAGCCTGCACCTCAAAAAAGTATATCCCAAATAACAGAGGCCCCAAGACCTAACCCTGGGATACACCACTCGATACAGATCTCCTGCTCGTGGTGGATTCCCCTATTTTGACTAGGTAGGTTCTATCAGTGAGCCAGTTGGCTACCCATCTGGTAACATATGGATCGATACCTAGTTGACAGAGTTTATCTATTATGCCTGAGTGGGAATAGTGTCGAAGGCTTTGGCCAGGTCAAGGTAGGCGATGTGCACTGTCTTCCCCTCATCCATGGCTTTGTTGACTGTCTCAAGAAAGTCGACCAAATTTAACAGACAGGACCTCCCCTTGATGAAACTAAACTGTGTGGGATTGAATGTTTGGAGGTTGCCAATGTCCTTGTTAATGAGGTCCATGATAATCCATTGCATGGTCTTGCAGATCAGGCTAGTTAGGCTGATGGGTCTATAATTTCCCGGATCAGTGGACGCTCCACCTTTGTGTAAAGGGATGACAGTGGCTGCCCTCCACTCAGGTGAGACAAAGCCGGTATTCAGGCTTTGGTTGAATATGGCACCTAATGGTGTGCAAGTTCCTGCCTGAGTTTATGTAGGATGCAGCCTGGTATGTTACTGGGTCCCATGGAGGCTGTATTTTTTGCCTTTGAGAGAGCAGTGATGACCTGATCCCTAGATATAAGGGGAAGGGGCAGGTACTGGGTATGTCCTGATTTACTGATGGGGTGGACAGAGGGTGTGAAATTTCAATGAATCTGTCAGCCAGCAAGTTTGCTATATCTACAGCATTTGTATATGTGGTGTCCTTGAGCACCAGTTCTGAACAGATCTGGGTGCTACCTTTGAGATTACAGACATATGTGAAGAAGGCCTTAGGATTGTCTCTAGTAGATGTGGCCAATTTGGACTCGAAGTTGGCTTTACAGGATTTCACTCGTGCTCTTATTTGCTTGTTCGGGCTAAGGAGAGGTTGCTTCCAAATGAGCACCTGCTCCTTCTTGGTCCTGGCCAGCAATGATTTCCTTTTGTTATAGAGTTTATTATTGCAGATGTCCACCAGACAGGTTTACTCTTCCTTGTGGAGGATGATTTAGTCCTGCCAGGTATTCCTGATTCCATGCATCTATATAAATGTTCGTATAGTAATTTGGTATAGTTTTGGATACTGGTGCCAGTACCCAGAGAGGGGGAGGGGACTGTGAAGCTATTTATACCATCCCTCAGGAGGCTGTAATTAGCTTTGGAAAAGTTTTTTTGCTTGACTCTAGCTAGACGAGGGTTGGGGGGTTTGGTTACTTCGAACATGACAGCTTTATAGTCTGATCTTACAAGGGAGGATGATACTGCAGGGATGCTGCAGTGGTTACTTGTGTTGGTTAATACCAAGTCCAAGATTTTATCACCTCTTGTGGGGTATTGAATATCTGTTCCAAAGCATTTGCACTGACAAAAATCAAGGACTCTCTGGACATTTGTGTTTTGGCATGAGTAGTTCTTCCAGTCTATGTTTGGGTAGTTAAAGTCACCCAGGATCAGGGTAAAGGGTTGACTCTTGATAGATCTGAAGAGGTCTAGATAGGCAGTTTGGGCATCTTGGGTCAGATTTGGGGGCCGGTAGCTAGCTATTATTTGTATCAATGGTTAACTGCACCTGGAGTGTCTCCTGTGCATCATACTGTTTGACCAGCCTGGAGGTGTGTATGTCTTTAATATATACTGAAACTCCACATCCTTTGGCTTTGCTACCCACAATTTGGGGTCTGAATTTATGATAGGATGAGTAACCAGGTATGGCTGAGGTGCTCTCTGCAGCTCTGAACCAGGTTTCTGTGACTGTGCAGATGTCAGCATTTTCCAGGGTTAAGAATGCTTGCAATGAGTGCAGTTTTATTTTTAGACTCCTAGCATTTAGCAGCATGACCTTTAATTTGGGTTTTGTTTACATTTTTATGTTGGTAGTTTTAACTCTGCTTCACATGGACAGGGAGCCTGTTCCAGAGAATGGGAATTCTCTGGGAAACATATTTGTCTCTCCAACTTGTCCTGGTCCTAGTCTCCTTTAATCAAGAAGTTCTGATGCTGTTTGTTTTGCAGATGTGCAAAATGTTCATCAAAACAGAGCCCAGTGATGCCCTGTATGCCAGGCAAAGAACACCTCTAAGAAGTTTGTATGACACTGAGTAAAGAGACAGGGCTTTGAGGTGATCAGCATAGGACATTGTTTTACTCCTTGTATTCT
Organism: Protopterus annectens; assembly: GCF_019279795.1. Lineage (NCBI taxonomy): Eukaryota > Metazoa > Chordata > Ceratodontiformes > Protopteridae > Protopterus > Protopterus annectens. The sequence continues at coordinate 598,728,145 of NC_056747.1, forward strand.
TTTTATAAGGATCCTTTATGGATGTTCCAGTTACTGTACGTGTCTAGTCAGGTACACACCAAAGGGGGCATTATACTCTATGATGGGTCTGATGAGGGTCAGTTACAGTGGAATGATGATCTTTCTGGGCCTAAATGCCATGCCTTTGCTTATAAGTTGAGCAACAAAGAAGGATTTTCTTACTGCCTTGGACAGATGTTGGTCGATGGCTAGGTTACCATCTACATGAATTCCCCGCAACAAGTGTTTATCTGTGTTAGACATTCCAGAAGACTGTTCTTGCCTTGGGGGGATTCAATGGCTGCTCCCACTTAGTGATCATCTGCAAACTTGGTTAGCCATAGGCCTTTGACTTTGGCTTTGACATCCAAGAAGAAGATGCCAAAGAGCAATGGGCCTAGCAATAAGCCCTGGGGGAATCCACTAGTTATGTGCCTCTTTGTGGAGATGGCCCCACTGATTGCAAACTCTTGGGTCCTATCAGTGAGCCACCAAGCTATCCAGTGTGTTATAAAGGGGATTTTACATCTTTATTCACTCATGCTAATAGGTACCCTAACAATTGTGCAAGAGGAAAAAAGACTTTACTTCTCAGCTGTGTTCATAATAGTAATGACATCCTGAAAACACATATCCTGTTTTATATCAGACAATTTTTATGTCAGACGATCACTTTATACAAAGTGCTCTGAAAAGTTCTGCTGATAAATTACTGCATTGGTGATTACTGAAATTCCAATCACCATAACTGAAATCCTCAAAAGTGCAGGACTGAAATGTGCAAATTAAGGGGAATGCATACTAATTCCAAGACTGGTGTATTGAATTGTATTCCCGCTAGTCCAAGACACATTGATTTAAGAAGTAATATATAAAATAGCAGAGGTGTGGAATTGCAGCCCACTATTTTGGAGGGTACAAGGGGGTGAAGCTTCTCTGAAGAAATATATAAAGTGTGAGAGTTAGGTTTCAAGGATCACTATTATCTGTTGATATTTCAATTTCATTTTTGAAGTTTGGGGACTTCTAGTACCAGGTCTTGTGGTGATGCAACAGCTGTCACGTAGACAAACCTGGTAATCCACAATAAAACCCAAAACAATCAACAGACTTAGCACTTTCGTCCAAATAATGCTGGCTTTTGTACTAGGTCTTGCATTTTTTATATGGACAAAATAAAAAAAATATATTCACATAGTCATTATGTACAAAAATGACATGCAAGCAGAAAAAACAAAGTAGAGAGCAGTCTCTCTTAAGTAAGTGAGACTGAATGAGGACAGACCAAGATACATTCCCTAACACTTTTAAATAGGCTTCTGATAAAAGCATTCGAACTTTAAACAATAAGAAAGACAGACAACAAAAGCAAATTTAAAGCTAAGTATACTGAAATATAAGTAGAGTAAACATAACATAGAATGCTTTATTTAGTTATGTTAGGAACCTGGGTGGGAATTCCCAGATATGCTCAGAATGAGTCCAAAATGACAAAAAATACACCGAGCCCACAGACATTGCCAACATCCTAGCTGACAGGTTCAGTGCAAACTTCTCCCCCCTCTCCCCACCAAAAGGGGAAATATCTATCCCAACAGAGTGCTGTCCCCCTGACATCTCAGATGCTCAGGTAAGAGCCGCCCTCTCCAAAGCAAAAAACACAGCATCAATGGGACCAGATGGTGTCCCGGGCTGCGTCCTACATGAACTCCAAGAAGAGCTAAACCCAAACATAAAACTACTGTTCAATCTTAGCCTTACTACAGGATATGTACCCAAAGAGTGGCGTACAGCAACAGTGGTCCCTCTCCACAAAGGTGGTGCCTCAACGGATCCTGGAAACTATCACCCCATAAGCCTGACTAGCTTGGTCTGCAAAGCAATGGAAAGGATCATCATGGACCTCATAAATAAAGATATTGGGGACCTACAGACACTGGATCCTACCCAGTTTGGCTTTGTTAAGGGCAGATCCTGCCTCTTAAACCTGGTTGATTTCTTTGAAACAGTCACCAAGGCCATTGACGAGGGAAGGTGGTCCACACAGCCTACCTGGACCTCGCAAAAGCCTTCGATACAATACCCCACTCGGGCATTACAGATAAGCTCACCAGCTTAAATATAAACCCCTATGTCACTAGATGGGTTGCAAACTGGCTCAAGGACAGAACCCACATGGTTAGAATTGCTGGAGCCATGTCAGACTCCGAACCAGTTACAAGTGGCATCCCACAAGGCTCAGTCCTGGGACCTCTCTTGTTCGGTATATATTTCTCGGCGGTACAGGCCAACACGGAAGGACTGTGGCTGACCAAGTTCGCAGATGACTGCAAACTGGGCCCCATAATCGACTCTCCAGCTGACACAAGCATCCTCCAAAAGGGCCTCATAGAAACAGACAACTGGTGCCAGAGCCATGGCCTCAAGCTAAACGCCAAAAAGTGTATAGTCATCCCCTTTGGCAAAACAAAGTGCCCACAAATTACCACATAGGTGGTAATCCATTAAGTACAGAAGAAGTCATTAGGGACCTGGGGACCCAAGTTGATAGCAATCTCTCATTTGACAACCACGTGGCCAAAGTGGTTAGAAAAACATTTTATATAGCCCACCTAATCATGAAGGGATTCACATCTAGATCAGGGAGGTCATCGTACCTCTTTACTCATCCCTCATCAGGCCCATAATTGAGTACAATGCCCCTTTTGGGATGTACCTTACCAGACACCTGCAGCAACTGGAAAGACCCCAAAAGTACCTCACCAAGAGGATCAAAGGGCTCAAACAGATGCCATATGCTGCCCGGTTAAAGAAACTCCAGCTCTACTCAGTGGCATACCGCCTGCGCAGAGGCGATCTGTGCCTGACGTATAAAGCCATGTCCAACCCGGAATTAATGGACATGCTGCACCTCAGAAAATCGAAATCCCATCGAGCTACGCGCTCGAGACTTGAACCTCAGCACTGAAATAAATAGGACATGCTGGAGGGACAGATTCATAACCAAGAGGCTCCCTTCACTCTGGAATAAAATCCCAGTCCAGGTTAGGCAGAGTCCCACATTGACTCTCTTCAAGAGGAATCTTGATGAGTGGATGGGAGATCATAGGTTTACCCCGGCTATCACTTCTGTGTCTCTGTTAGACAGAGGCACAGTATACTAACCTCAAAAAAGGCATAGCAAAATTAATTTAAAATGGGTGGCGAAAGCCAAACACACTCTGGCTAGGCTTATAAATGCCCTAGGGCAGATAGCCTAGTATGAACCTATGAACCTATGATTGCAGTTCATTAAAACATGAGGTATTTTTACGTACTTAAATGTGTGTATAAAATATTTAAAATGTTCTTTTGGTTCTTTTTGCAGAATTCAGATGCTCATAATATAATGCAATATAATATATATGTGTGTATATATACACATCTATATCTATATATATCTTTATTTATATATATATTAAATATATATATATATATATATATATATATATATATATATATACACACACACACACACACACACACACACACACACACACACACACACACACACATATGGGTTCCATTGGTTTGGTCAACAGAGTGTTTGGTCAACAACTGTTTAATTGACCACATTTGGTCAATTATATAGTGAACAAGTGACCTCTGAGTTAGCATATATAATTAGCGGGGAGGCACAGCCCCCATATGGAGGGTACAGGGGGATTGCTTCCTGCAAAATCAATATTTTAAAGTTGTACATGCTGAAGTTCTTCATTGGCATATGCATAATAAGTTGTAGAAGTTTCGGTTTTCAATTTACATTAGCTTACCTTCAGGATGTCTACTTACATGTAAGCTGACCAACTTAAGGAAAATAATACACACACACAAACGCACACACACACACACACACACATATACATACATATATATATATATATATATATATATATATATATATATATATACATATATACATATATATATATATATATATATATATATATATATATATATATATATATATATTAATGTGTGTGTGTGTGTGTGTGTATTCATCGAGCGGCCTTAGGCCAACTGGTGCCCTAGGCAAAAAGGCTCCACGGCGCCCCCATCACACCACCCGGTGCCCCTCATTCTGGTCTACCTACACCAAATAAATACAGGAAAAGCGCTCCTACTAGAACGGCGCCCTAGGCAACCGCCTTGTTGGCCTATGCCTAAGGCCGGCTATGAGTAAAATTAGACCTTAGAGGGAGCAACCATAATATATTTCTTGAAATAAGGAAAATGGTTAAACAAATACAATTAAATTCCATTTCCTACTGCAGGTCTTAAGAAACTGCAATTTATAAAAAGCATTCTGGAGTTAAGGACATAAAAACAAGAAATACCATCTAGCTATATGTATTTGTATTTATGCTATATTCATCTTCTGATACGAAGCTGCAGTGCAGCTGTATTAACATGCTACAATGGCCATGCCTAGTTACAACAGAGCAGAATTCAAAACAGTGGGCAGAAAAAAGTGCAAAGTCTGTTTGTAAAATGATACAGCTGCTGATTTGGCACATCTATGCCCTCCTTTGTAGCATTTCATATGAACAGCAGAGCACTTTAATCTTCACACTATGTCTGTTACTGTGGTTCACCAGGTCTATATTAAGATGTCAACAGGGCTGTTCATTGAACGCCATTACAATAACACATATCCACCGAAATAACAAAACTTCGAGGGGAAAAAAAATCACTGGGGCAACAATAAACAAAAGAAACCGTCAGACACTATGAAGTGGGGGGCTTTGTGCCCCACACCCCCTACCTAAATATACCAACTTCAAGATTGCACTACAGTGGAGGGAAGGGCAAATTCCAGACAACAGACAAGTGTTTTTTTTCCCCTGGGAAAAAATTTGCTTATGTAGCCATTCAGAGTTTTGGTATTTTGGTGGATATGCGTAGATGAAAGGGCGTTTGATGAACAGCCCTTTCAAAAAGGTAATATAGAACTGGTTCACCAGAGGCTTCTTCTGATGGCTGAGATATAACTGCATTCTATATGTCCATTGTAATGTAATATTTGCCTTCTAAGAGTTATTTATATTCACAGCCACTGACTGCAACCTTCACACAAGCACACCAGTGTACAGAACAATGCATCTCTTACTTTTTCAGTGCAGAAATCTGTGCATATGATGTCCGTCATATTCAACTGCTTCAAGAAAACAGGAAATGTGGCTGTTATATTTTGTGGAGTTTTGAAACATCCTCGATAGAAGGTATTCCTGTCTAAATAATATTAATAAAAATTAACAACAGAGCCATTATTACTACATCCATCTTATTCAAAATTTGCTGTGCTAAACAAAACATCACACATCTTACAGATTTATGATTCATCTAGATGAATATGAGGTACAATTAACTCTATAAGATACAAAAATATAGCTTTGTAGCCTAGTCTGCCATGATTTCAAAATAATACACAAAAGCTATTTTCTAAATTTATGGTTTTCCACCCAATGCTGTGAGAGGTGATGATTTCGGTAATAAAAAAACAATAAGTTGTGAGGAATAATCCTGATCTGAATAACAGCAGCACTTTTGTTTTCAATACTGAATATAAATGCAGACATTTTTTTACTTGTGTAAAGCAAAATTCTCTTCTCAGATATATTCTATGACATTACTGAAAACAAATAAATTATGAGAGAAGATGCATTTTAATAAGCTGGGTAAAGAAATGCCATCCATCCTTAAACTGCTATAACTGTACTGCAGAGGCCAGTTCAGCCTTGGAGTTTATAGCCTGATGTTTCTTTTTGTTGAGATTCATTTTTGTCTTTCTTGAAATCAGACTGTGTTTATTTTTTTTTTTTTGGGGGGGGGGGGCTCTGACCAAAGTCATTGACTAACAGTTTAGTAAATAATACTAATAGTTTCTATGTTCTATGTGTACATCAGAAAATATAGACATGATACATTTTTGCTTTGATTTTCTGTTCTTTCCTAAGAACATAAGAAAAATAATTGTCATACATTTTTTAAATGAAGTCATTCTAGATGATTGACAGTAAAAGAACTGCTGCTGCCAAATAATGATTTCATTGTGTACAGCATGAACATTAATGGTAAATGAGGTTTGGAACAAACCAAATTGTTCAGGGCCACCAACAGTGTTGAGGGTTAAGGTTGGGGAGGGGAGAAGAGGATAGCAGGGCTGGAATGGCAGTGTAAGGAACAATAGAGGCATTAATATCAGGAAGAAGGAGGGTTGGGGAGGAAGTTAAGAGATTAGATGATTTTATGTGAGCGTAACTGGGGAAGGTACTGCTTTTGGCATGAATTTGCTACTGTAGGGATTATGTCCATGATAACCAATAGATACTTGGGGAACAGGTAGGCCTTGGGTTAATTTTGGGAAGTATTTTTTTCTTTCTCCCTTTCTCTACTTCTTAACGCTCTAAGTATGGTTACCAATTTGGGGGACAGGAGTTTGGAATTTATTTTGTTTGCCTGTAGGGAAACTGAGTATGGTTCACAAGCCTACTTGGGTACACTGCTGCAGCATTTATCTTTGAGTTGGCCTCTTTTCACTGTCTGTCATTAAATTCTCCAATTTGGTTTAGAAGTTAGTTCTTGGATTATTAGGCCTCCCTGTTCTGTCTAGGTTCAGCTTCATTTCAATTGGACAGTGGTGGAGTGGTTTCTTCATCTTATGGTGTCTTTAGCTCCTTGTCCTTGGTGGCTGTGGTGTAGGAAGGAGCTTTCCTTATTGCTTGGATGATTCCCAGGCATGTTAAAAGTGTTTGTGAGTCGTGAGGTGCCCGTGTTTTATTGCTGGTATAAGTGGTGTGAGAAGGAGCTTTTCTCATTGTTAGATGATTCCTGAGTGTGTCAGAGGTGTTTGTGAGCAGCGAAGTGCTCACAACTAATGGTCACCAGCCATGCATGCCTGGTGTGCATTAACCATTATGTTAGCATGTGCAATATGTATCTCAATGCAGGCAGATAAAGGGGGTTGAAAATTAAAAAAAGAAATGTGTAAATGTAAAGGATGATGAGCCTGAAGCAGGCATTTGAAATGCATGGCAACAGGATTTCTTTTGCTGTAGCATGTGATTAGTCACCTCATGCTAACAATAGTATATGTGGAATTTAGTGCAAGAGTGAGACTTTGGATAATACTACCCTTATTAGTCTAGAAGAAAGCACTGGCATGCAGTGAGAAGGATGATGGTCAACTGCTGGTTGCAGAAGTCTGTTTTCAGCTGCACGCCCTTTCTTATTACCCACTTGGCATGGAAAGATTATTGGCTTGCGTGGCAGGTGAGTCCTGTGTGCACTGCAGTGCTCCGTGCCTAAATTGCAAATGAGTTTAGACATGCCTCTCCCACTTTTTTTTTTTTGTGTGTATTCCAGGCAGAACTCTCCACTGTACAGGTTTTGCAGAATGTCCAGATTTGGGCTTCATAGAAGGCATGGCAGGTCTTTACAGTGGGAGTTCAAAAATAATGACAGACCGAGTTACAGATGTATTATCCTACAGAAAGTTGTGCTTAAGAGCAATGTTTAGGATTGTCCTGTTTGTGGGTTGTGGTCCCACTTTTAGTAGGGCTGGTTTTTTCAGCTTGCCCCCTTATGGGTTTTTATTTTTTGTCATTTACAGTGGTCTGTTCTTTTGCAGATAGTGGAGGCAGAAATGTTGCAACAGACATGGGCAGCCATCATCTCTCAGGCTGAGTAGCTATTTTGCAAATTGCCAGTTAGTGAGTCCTTAGCAACTTAGCAACTGAAGATCTGGGTGAATCCACTCATAACAGGCAAAGGTAGATTGCGAGAAACAATCTGGTGGCTAGAGGGAAGAGGACTCAACAGCCGAGGAATGCTGTTACGGTGAACGTTCCAGCCACTGGAGTCATGTACAATGAGGTCACAGTTAATAACACATTACTGGATGCTCAGTTAGGCCTGTCAGAGTTGGTGTGGCTTGGGAGTAGTGTAGGGACAGGTGGGGATGATGTACATCAGGAGCAGAGTGAAACGGGTGGCGCGGGTGAAGAGCAGCAGAGCTTTAGTGAAGGTTGATATGTTCACAAAGAGGCTTTTGGTGATGAGGAGGATTTAGGTTTGATTATCGGAAGTACATGGTCATCCACAGGTGGAGTGGAGTCTCAACAAAGTGAAGTGGGATCGGACTATGTGATACATCCAGGTGACTGGTTAGCTACACAGCCTTGGGGCAAGGGGGGGGTCTTTTTGACCCCTCACATACTGCTTTCAGTTAAAGAAAAGATCTGGAAAGGAAAGTACATCTATATTTTCAAATTGATTGATGCAATTACTTTTAATAATTATATAATTGTTGCAATGGGGAATGGAATAAGAAACCGCAAACAGTAAAGACCTTTTTGCTGCCTTAGTGGCCTTGGGGTGGAGGAAGGTAGGTAGACTCCAACCACAGAACAAAATGCCTCTAACCATCCAATCTATGCCAAACAGTCTTGGCTTCAAGAAAGCCTTACCACAAAAACTCCTTAGCTCCTGGCTCTGCCTTTGCCTTAGTAACTCCTAATCTCCCACCCACCTACCTCACTTCTCTACCTCCTCCTCTGCTAATTTTCACTCCCTGACCCCTCTTCTACCTCCTTCTGTACCCAGTATCACACTTCCCCATACTTACTCCTAATCTTCTACTATCTACCCTCCCATCCCCCAGCAAGTCATCCTCGCACTTCCATGTCCCTACACTCTTCCCCTTACTCTAATCCTTTTTTCTCCTTTTTCACTACCTACATCCTTTTTTTCATCTCAACTCCTCTCATCTACTTGTACAACTCTGAAGATAGTCATACCCTCAATTGAAACCTGCTGCAACTTATTACTAAACCTCGCAATTCTCCCTGTTAACTGTCCCTGTCTTATTTGTGTTCCTATCATGTAGTCAAACTTTTACAAGTTCGAATCTCATATGGTCGAGACCATAAGTTCGAATTTGTAAAAGTTTGAGCGTTTGAATGGAAATCTCCATAAGCAGAGGTTTCCATTTTGTTCAATGGGGTACAATCTCAGATTTGGTATATTTAAGTAGCGGGGGTGTGGGATGTGCCGGGGGTCTTGCCCTCTGCTTAAAACAGTTTATTTTGTTTTCCATTGTTTTTTTTTTTTTTTTTTTTATCCATAATCGAAGTTTTGTAACTTCGAACATAATGGTTCAAACATTACGTGTTTGAAGTTATAAGACTTTGATTATGTGATATAGACTCATCTTATTTCACTACTAAATCTTGTATTCGTATTCAAACCATGTTTTTAACATCCCTATATTTACTCTGTCTTTGCTTCTTATTTATGGAAATTTTTAAACATTATTGTCATTATCGTTATATTTTTACTTTTTTATTGTTTGTTATTATTGTTGTTTTGCTGGAGCTTTTCAATCCCAGACCTCCTCTGAAAAAGGGCTCACACCTACATTGGACCTATCCGAGTTAACAAATGCCAATATAATAATAATAAAATGTTAGGCTTCATTTATTACATGGTGGTTTGGTTGGAGAAGAATACCACCTTGGCCTTACCACTCTTGGCTTATTTTTTCACCACCTGTGAAGTGTGTAGGTATGCATTCAGCTGTGCACTGTGAAGGCACGTTGGTTAATCTGAGTTCACAGCAGCCTGAACTGGGTGGGTTATTTTCATAATTTCCTGGATTTCAAAGTAGTTGGGTAGCGGGAATTTTCAGGGGGGGGGTGTCCTTTCAAGGGGCAATGGGAAGACCAGGGGATGCATTTTTCCTGTTAAGGTCCAGGTACTGCAGAAGATGCTCACACAATTTCCCAATCCAGCGGTTATGGACAAATTAATAGCTGGGTATTCTGAGTGATTTTTTATTAAATCAAGGGTGGGAGGGGATGGGTCCATTTTCAGGAATTTATGTTCCTTACAGGGGATGGGATTTTGGAAGGTTTTGTTGAAAAAGAATAGCAGATGGCTAGGTTGTTGGGCCGGTTTGATATTCCTCCCTTTAACAGTTTTAGGATTTCTCCATTAGGCTTGGCTCCTAGGAAGTCGACAGGTGAATTTCATTTGATTCACTATTTGTCTTACCCTGAGGGGAATTTGGTGAATGATTTCATTTTGAGAGATGACACAAGAGTCAGTTATGTGTCTCTGGATGATGCAGTGCAGGTCATTCAGGCATTTATGGACCCCTGGTTGGTGAAGGTGGATACTGAATCTGCTTTTCATTTATTACTGGTTCAGGAGGAAGAGAGGCCATTGCTGGGCACAGTGGTTGAGTTTAAGTTCTACTCTGATAAGGCTATGCCAACAGGATGCTCAATGGCCTGTGCTACTTTTGAGAAGTTTAGCACTGCTTTTCACTGGATTTGGCAACAGTGGTTGGGCAGTCAAAAGGTGGTAAATTATTTGGATGACTTCTTAATAGCAGATGAAGGGTCTGAAGGAGCACTGAAAGGTATGCGGGTGTTCTTGGAGACATGTAACAAACTGGGTGTTCCATTAGCTATACAGAAGTTGGAAGGCCCAAACAAGGCATTGGACTTTCTGTGACTGTTAGTTGATACAGGCCATTGTTTGTGTTTTTTTACTGGATAAGAAGATAACACGTTTGCAAGAAAAGATGTGATAGGTGAAATCCACGGACAAGGTGCAGATTAAGGATGTCATGGAACTTTTGGAGCTCTTGAATTTTGCATGTCAGGTAGGTCACCTGGGCTGTAACTTTTATAGGTCTGTGGCATTTTTGTTGAAAGGAGCGAAAAGCAAACATCATTGGGTGCATGTTAATAAGTTAGTGCAGGCTGATTTAGCATTGTGATTGTCTTTATTGGACCAGTTTAATGGTATGCCATTCTGGCAGGCAGATTGGGTTGTTCAAGAGGATTTGCAGTTGTTTACAGAGGCAGCTGGAGGTATTGGGATGGGGGTATACTTTGGCGGGGAGAGGTTTGCTGATCACTGGCCAGCAGGATGGAAGGACAACTAGAAGAAGGATGTTGCCTTTTTTGGAATTATTTCCAGTTTGAGTGGCTTCAAAGGTCTGTCAGGAGAGGTTGCGGGGAAAGAGGGTTATTTTTTCATTCGAATAATATGGAAGCGGTGCGAGTGTTACAGACAAAGACTGCAAGGTCTGATTTGCTTTTGTGAGTATTATGCAAGTTGGTTTTGCAGAGTTTGATGATTAATTTTTCTTTTACAGACTGATAGCTTGTATCATTTTCAGTTTAGCGGGTTCCATCAGTTAGCTCTGGAGGCAGCAAATAGGCTGATGGTATTGTGAGATGAGCTTCCGCCCCATTAGCCTGACGAGCCTAGTCTGCAAAGCTATGGAGCCTATCATCATGGAACTTATAAACAATGACATTGGTAATCTCCAAACTCTGGACCCTACCCAGTTCGGGTTTGTAAAAGGCAGATCATGTCTCCTAAACCTGATAGACTTCTTTGAAGAGGTCACCAAAGCTGTAGATGAGGGTAAGGTGGTACACAGAGCCTATCTAGATCTCACCAAGGCTTTCGACACCATCCCCCACTCTGGAATTATACACAAACTCACTAAACTAGGTATAAATCCCTATGTCACAAGATGGATTGCCAACTGGCTTACTGACCAAAGCCACACTGTGAAAGTAGCAGACTCTAAATCCAACTTCAGACCAGTGACAAGTGGAGTACCACAGGGTTCAAGTCCTGGGTTCTCTCCTGTTTGTTATCTACTTCTCTGAAGTACAGGCTAACACAGAAGGTCTTTGGCTAACAAAGTTCCCAGATGACTGCAAACTAGGAGCCATAATCAAATCTCCTAACGATGTGGACATCCTACAAAAGGGCCTCACTGAGACAGATGCCTAGTGTCAAAGCCATGGCCTCAAGCTCAATGCCAAAACGTGCATTGTCATCCCTTTTGGTAAAAACTCTGTACCTGTGAACTACCACATAGGTGGTAGTCTACTTAACACCGAAAGTGTGATAAGAGACCTTGGGACACAGGTGGACAGTAGTCTCTCCTTTGATAATCACATCGCCACAGTAGTCAGGAAATCCTTCTACGTGGCACACCTCATCACAAAAGATTTCTCATTCAGGAAAAAAGAGGTCATTGTTCCCCTCTACTCATCACTCATTAGACCCACTATAGAATACAATGCCCCTTTTGGTATGTACCTCACAACACATCTGCAACAACTGGAAAGGTCACATTAATACTTCACAAAGAGGATTACCGGCATCAAACAGATGCCCTACTCAGACCGTCTCAAAAAACTCCAGCTTTACTCTGTTGCATATCGCCTATTCAGAGGCGATCTCTGCCTAACATACAAAGCTATGTCAAACCTAGAGCTACTGGACATGTTCCACATAAATAAATCCCAATCCCTCCGAGCTACACGCTCTAGGGACGTAAACCTTGTCACCACAATAAACAGAACATGCTGGAGGGATAGATTCCTATCTCAGAGACTTCCCATACTCTGGAACAAACTACCTATCTATATCAAACAAAGCTCCTCATTAGCACTCTTCAAGTAAAATCTTGATGATTGGATGGGAGATAGGGAATTCACCCCGGGGATCACTTCTGTGGCTCTGCTTGACAGGGGCACAGGAAAATACTTTTCTTGGGTGGCAAAAGCCAGGGTACCATTTGGCTAGGCTTATATAGGCCCTAGGGCCAATAGCCTAGTACCTACCTATGAACCTGTGAACCTATGATGACTGTAAGGCCATTGTTTAATGGGAATTAGATCTGCATCTGATGTGTACACAGAGGTATGGGAGGTGACAGAATTAGTGCACCTTTTGTGTGCTACATTTCTTGCAAAATTTCTGTATACTTTGATCATAATCTACACAGTATGCAGAAATAAAAAATCTGTCATGTTTCATGTTTTTATAAACTCTAACCTCTTTCTAATGTCACTGCCTGTTTTATGTATTCGACATCGCCCATTGACCTTGGTCATCCATAGTTAACACCTTGCTCATCCGTTTATTTGTTACCTTCTAATGATGACAGCAGGGAGGTAGACATGTGGTACTTTCACTGTGTAAGAATAGGGTTACAATTCATCTCTTCCCTGGTGCATGCAGACAATATCAATGCACATTACCAACCAGGGCAACCAGTATAAAATTGTCCCAGCTATTTTTATATCACCTCAGTGCAGTATTATCAATTTCTCTTGCGGCTTCATGGCAGTAGGTCACTGTCTCTCCCCCAGCACATGGCAAAGATGAGCTGACCATTCATCACTCACTCTCTCCATGATAGAGATCTTGCCTCTCCTCTACATGCCCCCCCACCACCACCACCACCACTACCACCACCACCACACTGCAGTAATCTCCTTGGGATTTTATTTACACTCTCAGGCAAAAATGACTATCAAATAAAACAGTGTTAAACATGCTATGAAACTACACACAACTTTAAAAAGCAGTAGTGTTCAATCTGAAAACACCATAAAATCATTTATTTTATCTTGAAATATGTTAGTCAATGTTTAAGAGACTATAAAGAGCTGCAATTGTGACAGAATGATTAAGTTGTTCAGACTATTTATTCCTTCCACCTATCTTTCTTTTCATCAATAAAGTATATCATTAAAAAAATAGTTTATTATGCATAACCTTTTTTAACTTAAATATGTTTACAAAATAAAACAAAAAGAATCAAAATAATAAAAGCATGGTATCTATGCATGATACATACAGCGTTTTGTTGCACGTTCTGGATCTTCTATCTTATAGAGGGAGAGACGATTTACGCCACCACAAATGGAACCTTTTTCTCCCTTGCACTCTATATGACATTCTTCCTCTCTTGCAGTGGTTACTGGCATCTTGTTGCCACAGTAGCAGTCTCCACCATACTCCAGGCCAGCAAAGATGTATCCTCTGCAGTAAAAAAAGAACATGTTTGGTGACAACAGTTTTTTCTCCGAAATATAATAATAGAATGCAATTTTTATTTCAAGTTTCTAGACATATTTATTAATGCCATCTTTCTTCTTGTTCTTGCATGTGTATCAGGAAAATACAATGAACTGAAATACTGAAAAACAGACTTTGACAGCAGATGAATGGAGTCTGACCCATCAAGTGTACCCATGTCATTGCCTGAACATTCTGTACATTCATTTAAATGACAAGTTGTATTTTTTGTCATTGCTATTCTGCATGCCTTTTCTATGCAGTTATGAAATCCCATACTGACTGCAGCCCTTTGCCCCTTCATTGTACCTAAAACACTAGTCTAAAAAACAAATTCTATCATTTCTTGTGAAACATCTTGCTTCTGTCATTAAACTGTGCTCCCTTATATTGTTGCATCTTTGTTTACTGAAAAAGGTTATTTTGCATTTGTTTGCTTTTTTCTCTGATGTATTATTTGGACCACCATATCTATTATACAGATTAAATTTTTTTTCTGTCTTTCTTTGAGTTTCTGTACTGACCATGCAATGTATTTTTGTACTCTGTAGACATCCCCATTCTTGCCACACATTTCCACAGACAAGGGTCTTCAGAATTTATCTGCCCAGTCACACGCAACCATTGGAAGGCCCACAAAGATACCTTGTTAAAAGTATACAAGGCCTAAACAACATGTCTTATCCTGTCTCTATACTCGGTATGCTACAAACTGCTAAAATGTGACCTGTGTCTGGCATACATAGCATCCTCTGATCCATTACTGATTTATTTACTGTACATCAGCAATCAAATGGCATTAGAAATATTTAGTCTAGGGACCTAAACGTCTTCAGCAACATCAACAGAATGGCTTGGAGCTACAGGTATATCTTGCAGAGGATACTGAGGCTATAGAAGAGAGTCTGCATCCACATAAAAAAGCTCATCCTTGTCCATGTTCAAGCACAACTTAGCTCTATGGAATGGAAAGTGAAAATTCACCCCAGGACAGCTCCCATAATATGCATGGGTTAAAGCATGTCAGAGCTGCCTCTGTCCATTAATACGTCCCTTCGAATTATCTGTGGTATAATCCCAGTTATTCTTATTAAGGATAATGTATAATTATCAACTATGGGATGAGTGAGGCCAGTCTACAATCAAATGGACATAAAAGGGAAAATTGGATAAGCTTAGAATGGTCTGCAATAGCAGCTAACTTAGTACTTACCTATGAACCTCTGAACCTATAAGAACTCTGCACAGAAATACAAAAAGAATCTCATCCATTAGCTATTCTCCAGAATGATGGCTTCTTAATGTCTTTATCTGCTTTTGAGCATCCCAGTATTTTTTAGCATCACTTACTAGCATTCAGTACTGTTTTCTTTTTTGTGAGATTATATAGTATGCCTACTTTCTGTTCCCTCCCATTTTCCAGTTCTTTTTCATACTATTCAGTATTTCACCATTACATACCTTTTCCTCTTTCACCTTTTTGAATTAGGTAGTTTATTTATACTTTTGACACTGATGTTGTCCACTTATTCAAGAATATGAAGTATTTGCACCTAAATGACTTGTCATTTGGAGTTTCCAGCTTTTTTTTCTATCCTGCTAGTGATCACTTACAAACAAGTTCCTGTTTTCAGAGACAAGGTAATACACATGAGGAAGGAATCGGACCGTGCAGTAAGCTATATCTGTGGAACTGCAACTCCACAATACTTTTTTCTTCTCCCAATTTCCCAGCTTGGAGTCATGGATTTGAAATGTCATCAGATCAACATGCCTGATATGACCTGCACTACTGACACATCTATCAGTACCTTTAAGGTGCTCTCAGTTACTGACTTGCAGTGCCCTGCTCCTCCACTAGGGGGCAGTATATTCTCAGTTTAGGTAATGACCCTCATTAACTGAAAGGAAGCAGTCAATGTAATGCTTCGAAATGCCCACCTCCATCCAATTCATTTTACCTTCCCTTAGCACAAACATCCCTGAAATTTTAAAAGGTACTTGAGGTGTTAAGTACCCAGGCAAAACAAAAGCTAATTCAAGCACATCACTTTGTTAAATACTAAGAATATGATAAGATTTTTTAATATCAGATAAACACCAACAACTTACAAATTGTGTTTTTTAGAGGAATGTTACATAATTCATAACCTAGGCACTAATAGACATATTATGAACTAGCATTGTTCAATATCAAATATACATACTGGCTGCATTTAACATTTAAAATAATAAATGGGAATGCATTACAAAAAAACAAACAAACAAAAAAAAACATACTGCACAGGTCCATACATAAATGTTGATTTGCAGTCAGTATATGAAATTACATTTTAAGACAGAACTGTGTAACAATGACATTTTACAGTTTACTAGAGGAAGACTCATACACGGTAAATCTGTTTCTAGAAATGGAGAGTGTCTACATTTTAGTTTTTTTTTACTGAACATTTACACCAAAATGCTGACCTTCTGACAGTTTTACTAGCAAATTAAGCACACATCATTTCACTACTGCATAATAATTTCACAACAGATTTTCACCATACCATCTAATACCTCAATCTCATGAACTACACAGTTGTCATTGCACAATTTCTCTCAAAATATCCTTTCACAGCTGGTTTGCAAAGCAGGACTTCATGACAGAACTAAACATCTGATAGCAGAGTGATTTATGACATAGAAAATTGGGGAAGTTATGTTGAAAATTTGGTGTAAAATGTTAAGAAATGGTTAAATTATTGCAACTTTTCAATTCCTCTGTATCAAAGCCATATAAACCTTCAGTAAAAGGATGATTCTACGTCAGAATATATTTTGATCACACAAAGTGCTCAGCAATATTTAAATATGCAGACTTCTATTTCACAATATTGAAAAACAATACAAAAAGGATATGGTGGTCTTTCCAAGTGAAGGGGAAGAAACCGGGACACTTGTGATCATGCTCAGAAGTCAAGGTGGATGGACTAGGAGAATACACATAGGATACATGTAGATGCAGTGTATGATAGGTGTTGTACAAGACTGTGACTTTTAAACAAGAACTCTGTTTAATAATGAAGCTTTTAATGAACTGACAAAGCTGCATCCCAGACTTCACTTGTACTCCTGAGCTGTGGTTAGTGACCGAAAGTGACATGTCATAGGTACAAGTATCAGAAATGAGGCTCCTTCACATGGTAACTGTGCTCATTCCTCATGATCAGAGTGAGTGGTTTGGCTATCTGGGAGGATCTTAGAGTAAAGGAATTGATCCTCTGTGTTGAGATGAATCAGTAAAGATGTTTGAACATCTTGTAACAATGGCATTAGTGTTGTTCCCATGGGAGGTGCACTAAGAATTGGCCCTGGGGGTGGACCAGGTGAGGTTACAGGGATTATATATTTCACCTTTGCCTTTGACTGCCTGAAGATGCAAGCAATTGCTGGACAAAGAAGATGCCTTTTGTACCTCAGCTTGCTACCTCACCAGGACAAGTGGTTTAGAGGATGGATGAATTGGTGAACTGGTGGATGGATGTATGGATGGATGGGCAGTGAAGGAAGCCGCAAAAGTCAAGTTTGGTTGTAGAGTACATGCAGAGACAGACACACACACGCACACATTTATTTAGTTTGTTTACTGGGGTAGTACACCAATCATAACAGACCATTGACAGGTACAGTCTGGCTGAAGAAATATAAAAAAAAAAAAAAAATGAAACAGAACAAATTCACAAAAGTGGAGTATTTATGGAAGGTAAACCCACACACATTCACTCACTCACTCATTAGAAAGGATAGATTAGCAGTTCTTGTTTTACAGTTTGGCTGTCCTCCCAGATTGACAATTAGATAATTAAAAAAATAAATTAATAACTGTGACAACACTACAAGAGAAGAGTGAATTTCAGCAATAACTTTCCTCTTTTCAAGTTAATATTTCTTTCTTTCCCGTATAAATCTGTTACTTCTTTAAGCCATAGCCTATAAAACTGCACATCATAAGGATGACTCTACAACAGGCAGGAGTGAAAAAGTAACACTCAGATAGCATGTGGTACACTGTTCTTGAACCAAGACTGCCTACAATGCCTATTTACACTAACCCAAACATGTTCTGAGCTGAGTGTAAGAAGTGCATGTATTACAAAGAGTTTTTTGAATAAACGAAGAGATGCAGGACATTACAAGGATATGTTGCACTGTAATGTGTTTATTGTATCAAGCTATGCTTAGGCATAGACACATAAATTAATCTGAGATGAGAGTTGCAGCAATGCTTTGCTTTGTGATACTATGAAAAAAATGTATTCATGTTCAGATTTGTATAAAGCATTGTGGAAAGACAATATTCTTCTACATTATTCAACTGTTGTCATTCGGCTGTTCATTTTAATTACAAAGTAGTTTACCTTGAAGGTCATAAAGGTCAGGATTGACTGTAAACCTCTTAGAGTTACAGTCAGCAAATAGATGTGTACTGAGTAGGGTAAATGCACAGTATAATGCACAGGAAAGGCAAACAGATGTGTACCGAGTAGTGCAAATGCACAGGGTAATGCATAGGAAAGCAAATTTGTGGTTAGGGAACTACACACTAGGGCTACACGAAGAGATATGTAGCTACACAGGAAGCAGGCAGGTGGAATGTTGCATATAAATAAATGAACTATGCAGCATGAATATGACTGAAAATGCAGTTCAGAAACAGCCAGCTTGCATAATATGGCTACCTATAGGAGAGCAGATGCAATGCAGTTACAGACTCCTATTGTCATAATGTAGCTCACTGTACAGTAGTACAATGTATTGCATATATTATTTTTTATGTATTTTTTTACAATTTTGTATTTTAAATGGAAGTTTATGATAATGTTTTATACATTTAAAAGCAATTTTATTATTTACTACATAATATGCAAGGTTAGTTTTGGTTATTTGATTCAAATTTATAAGGAATGTTTTTTAAACTTAATAAACATATTTATTGGTGGATGGTTTAGCGGGAGGGGTATATAAGAAGTGTTGCTTGCTGGTGAATTTTATACATCTGAAGAAGTCTTTTGTATGTGTAAGATGAAAACGCAGAGTAAACTTTGAGCGTTAGTGTTTAAAATAAAGCGAGTGACCTCCGGGCTTTATTGTGTGGCCATTTTTTTCGTGAATGGACTTCAGTGTGTCATTGCATTGTTGCTTTTGTGGTTATCTGTCTTTTGACACATTACCTCCTTCTTTTTGTTACAGTTTTTGGTTTTATGGAGGAGTCCGTTATCAATTTAGGTAGCCCTAAGGTGGGCACCAGTGGTTCTGATGGATTAAGTGAATGGCTGACACAAGTGGACGGTCAAATGACTCAGCTGGTGGCTTTGTTAAGCCAACAATTGAGTGGAATTGGTATTGTTAACAATGTTTCCAACTATTTTAATCAAGCCACCCTGGGCTTGCACAATTTAGAAACCCAAGGATCCTCCTCGCTACCCGGTAACCAAGAGGTGTGGCTTCACGGTGAAGCGAATGAGGTGACATCAATTCCGAAACACTCAACATCAGCAAATCCCAGAAATGACGAGTCCAAATAACATGGAGGACAGTGAACACTCACAGAATACTTTAAGGCATATTAATGGCAGCCTAAAGACAGTTAGGAGAAAACAAAATGGACCATACAATGGTGCGTATGGTACAACTCGCACAGGAATGAATGGGGCTGTTCATACAGACGCCCCGAACTGCGAGCAAGGCGAGTTGACTGATTTGAACTGGGATAGGGACAATAATGTCATTAATTGGTTGCAAAATAACTGCTCATTTTCTAATTATGTTTTTCAAAGCAATTCAATGAATGCTCCTAATGTTAACAGTTATAACATCAATGTCAAAATCTTACACAACTTGATGCTGAAATGTAAAAGTTTATGCTTGGATAACAGTTATTTAAAAGAATGTGTGGGGAGAGGGATAGTGCCTAAAGGACTGGGACTGTATAAATACCCTAACAATGTTAGGGAGGGAAGTATGTTTCATGTAGAATTGTTGGATATATTTAACAATTGTGGATTAGAAATTGTTAAGACTATTATAAGAGAAAATGAAAGAGAAACAGGGAAGTTGTCTGAAATCGAGAAAGTAAATAAAATTGTTGTTACTAATCTACTATTTACAGTGGAAGAGGAAAAGGAAAATACTATAGTATGAATGAGAAAATAGAGGATAAGTGTAGGCTTATGTACAGTAGGAAGTATAAAAAATTAGATTGTGACATTATTGAATATAGGGACAAAGTTTGTTATCCTAAACCTAAAAGGAGTGGTTTTAAAAACTACCAGGCCAATTTCCAACAAGAAAGAGATACTTTATATATGGAGGAAGGTAAGCCTGGTGAAAGTAACTATATTGGACAGAATTCAAACTACAATTTCAGTAATTTTGAAAGACCTTATGACCTTGATAACCCACAAGTGTTCCTGGAACTCAGGAGGTCTGAGAGGATTAAAAGATGGGGAGAAGTGAACTATTATTTCAACAACAGGAGGGGGTACCCAAATGGGAGGGGTTATTGAGCCCTGATAGGAGTGGGCCATTGAATGTTCAGTCCAGCACAGATGAGAACAAAATTGTTATTGAAGGGAATAGGCATGTTTATCATAATTTTAGTATTTAGAATTATAGTGCAGCAGAAATTACTCCTACTCACTTCAACCTATTTTGTAAGGGTTTAAAATTTGTTCCCACTTCTACCAGCAACATTTCACAAACTCTTATTGACCTCAAAATGTTTGTTTGTAAGAAAAACCTAGAGTTGATGTTTGACATTGAGAAAAGAGGAACTAACAACACGCATATCCAGATTAGGAAGAAGAGTACACTAAACCCACCCCTCCATCCACAGTTAAAAAACTTTGAAACACAAGTGGAGAAGCAGATTAGGCTGAATCAAAAGAAAGGGAGAAAGTATTACAACCTTACGAAAGAAGAACACCAGTTACTTATCTCCTTGAAAGACAACCAGCATATTAGGGTTATGAAGCCCGACAAAGGAGGAAGAGTTGTTTTTTATGGACAGTATACTTTACTCAGCTAAAATGTTGGATATGTTAAATGATACAGATAGATACTCTAGAGTTTCTAGAAACAAGATCAATGTTGCAAATAGGAGAATAGATTTCATGTTAAATGAGTTACTGGACGAAGGTAATATTACTTTGGAAGTATTTAATTTTTTAACAATAGACAAACCTAAAATACCATCGATCTTTGGGATTCCCAAAGTTCACAAGAACTTAGAAGATCCACCCCTCAGACTAACAGTGGCAGCTTCAGGATCCAAGACATATCCATTTGCTAAATATTTGGACCTGGAATTAAAAAAGGTTTGGACTGAGAGGGCAGGAATCCTCAAAGATTCATGGGATTTTTTAAGGAATATCAAGGAGAATTTGTTTAGTGAAGAGCTTATCTTTGTTACCTTAGACATTCAAGATCTGCTCAATGTGATACCTCATACCATTGGACTGGAATGGTTTGAAGAAGCTTTAAGGTTCAAAGGGGACATAGAATATGATAAAGTGGGTTTATTTATTGAGTTAATGGATTTAGCCCTCAGAAATAATTTCCTCTATTTCGAGAGAGAATTTTATAAGCAGACCAGTGGAGTAGCAAGTTGTGCTCCCATGTATGATAATTTAGTTCTATCCACTTGGGGGAGAAAATGGGTGCAAAGTGTTTTCAACACAAGCTAAAAAGACACGTTGCTTAAAAAACAGTTTAGTTTTAAGTTTGTCAGGATGTAAAATTCACCCTATATTAATAAAAAATATCAATGGGTTCCAAAAACTGATAACATCCCTTGGTATGTGACACTCTCTAACGATGGCCCAACCAATCCATCTTAATCCAAATTTTAAATTGGGTAACAGCATGCTAAATCTTGATAGTTACCCTCTCATTAGGAACTGTACAGTTTGGGACTTCTATACAGTCAAAGACTTACCATTTAATGGTGTCATATATTCTTTGGCAGTCAATAAAAAATACTATATAATCATTATACAAATACTATACCTAATATCTCTGGTCACCGACATGATGTCAGTTTCCCCCCCGGAATACCAACTTTACCAGACACTAATAACCCACCTTCTATCAAGGACTAAAATGCTTTCCAATGTCTATAGACTAGTAACAAAAATGAAACACTAAGACAATATATTATTCTCTAAGTACTGGGATGGACAAAGCAGGAAAATTACACTTAGCCAAAAACTTGATGCAATTGATGCAACAATAAAATTAACCCCCTTCAAAAAACTAATCTATACCCAGCTCATGATAAACAATAACGCCTATCACACACCATCATTCCTAAATAAAATTAACCCCAACACCGCACCTATATGTCCAACATGCCCTAATTCAGTTGCAGACATACTCCACATTTTCTGGTCCTGTAAAAACATGTATAAACTTTGGTGCTCCTTAAGAGCACATCTGGAGAAAATGGGATATATGAAGTCAACCCTATCCTAGGAAATGGCGTTATTAAATATTTACCCAGGTTCATTTAAATCTGAAACTAAACATATTATTGTGACATTGTGTGCGCTCCTCAAAACTTACATTACTTTAAACTGGCTAGACAGATCCAAAATGTCTTGGAAGGACTTCCAGTCGATGGCTGTTAAATATGTTTTGGCAAGTAAACTAAAGACAACAAGCAAAAAGAAAATAAGTTATTTTCAAAAATATTGGAATAACCTTCTAGATGCTCTTAATCAACATCATCCTTAGGTAGACCTCCATCCTCCCTTTTATTCCTTCGGGCCTCATCTTATCCCCCTTGTCTCTAATTCCCCTAGTTCAATTGGATTGTTAATTATGTGGCAAATACTTTTCCTCTTTAATATCGATCTCCAACATAACCCTTGAATGATCACAAACAATACAACCCCCTATGATATCTGTTCCTACCCTTGTGCCAGCACTAACATCTAGCTTCCTTATACTAACACCCTTTCATTCAGTGACAGTCGTGTGTATATATTTTATATAGTTAAATCAATTAGGTTTTAGGTGTACTGATACACCTCCACACACCTGCATAATAAATAGTTGTCAATAAATGTTGCTACCTCTCTGTCTGTTAATCTCCTAATCCCTTGTTTAATGAAGGTTAATATTTCTTTTTGTTATATAGGACTGATTGTACTTGTGCCTAAGCAGGTTGTATGAAGTATATTCACTTATTTGTTTTGAACCTATTTGCATTACGTGACTTGCACTTGATTCTGTATTTGTGTCTTTAAAAATGCTAATAAAAATCAGATTGCAAAAAAAAGTTTGTCAGGATGTACTCTAAGTAATTGTCTGTTTTAAATTATGGGTTGAAATTTATCCCAACCGTTTTTCATTAAAACATGTTCTCAAAGTGAAGTGTTTTGCATTGTTAGAAAGTTACACCTGATAGATTTTTATTCTAGACAATGTGTTCAAACAAATGAAATGTTAGCTAATACATTTGATATGGATGATGAAGCTGACATTTATATTTCATGTGATTCTTCATTTGAATGTGATATAAATGCATGTTGTTTTCTTGACACAGCTAACATAGAGTCTAAAAGTGGTTTTATACCTCCTTTCTGTAACAACTATATTAAACAGTTTTCTGCTATGGTGGGCTTTGAGGTGGATAAATTATGTTCTAATTTTGTAAAAAATAGTAATATTGTTGTTTATAATTTATCTAGAGAAGAATGGAAAGCATGAAAGGGCTAAGTGCAAGATGTGAATTAATAATCAAGCCTGCTGATAAGGGGCATCAAATAGTTATGCATTATTTACAATACAAAAAATGTGTGATGATGATAATTTAAATGATTATGATACCTATAGAAAGGCTTCTTTTGTACAATATAAAAATGTACTCATGAAGGGATATAGCCTAGGTTATTTTTCGAAGCATGATGTTGAAAAAAAGTTTTCAGCTCAAGGGAATGTTATTGCTAGATTTTATTGTCTCCCAAAGGTACATAAAAATAGCTCCCCCCCCTCCCCCCCGAGGTGACCTATAGTGGTAGCTACAAACTACTTCTTATGTAACAAAATACCAATATTGTGTAAGTTCCCGTTACAGTCAGTTGTTAAAATAGATTAATATATTCTTGACTCATTTGATTTTCTGGAAAAACATAACGCCTGTGGTATGGAAGAATAATAATTATTGGTTGGTGGCAGATGTAAAAAGTCTGTACACTAATATCACTTACCAATTAGGCCTAGAGTCAGTAAGATACTTTTTGGGTGACAACCCATTAACAAATTATATGACTGAGTTGTTACAATTTTGTTTGACACATAACTATTTTGAATTTATTGGGGACATATTCCATTAGATAAAAGGCACGGCAGTGGAGGCTTCTTTTGCCCCCATATATGCCAATTTGTTTATGAGCCCTTTTGAGCTTTTCTGCTTTTTTAGAGGCTGCTGTTCCTGTCTCCTTTGTGGTATTTTTATATCTTCTGGTGCTTTGTTGTATATGAAGTAAAATTAATTTAGCCTAACTGTACAGCAGTTTTTCAAAAGTGCAGCACCAACCTCACTGGGGCTGCTCTGTGTTCTCAACTGAAAATGTGCATAATTAATTTTTTTCTTTTCTTTTCCTTTGCTAATATTGCCTTATTTAAAAAGAAGTTTCTGTGCCTTATTTATCTGGCAGTGACTCTTTCATCCACTCCAGCTAATCCTGTTGATAGCCAAGCACCAGCACGTACCATTGGAAACTAGTAGGACAGAACAAGACATTTGCCTAACAGATCAGACTAAAAGGATTATCGTTAAGAATCTGTAATGTCTAGCCCCAGAACAGAAATCAGTGTCAGTCTTTAACTATCAGGATTAAAAGCTCATAAATTAAATGGTGAACTTAACTTATTTTAGTGTCATATAAATTATGAAAACAAAACTATGTTTAAATGTGAGCTTTATTAGTCTCTGTGGAACATCAGGCCAGATCTTGCTCTTACTGAAACAAAACATCCAACTGTTCATTATAACTAAACAAGTGAGTGGAAACAGGGCAGAAATAGAGAAACATTCAAAAATAAGTTATGCTTGGGGTGCTCAAAGTATGGCACTAGCCTTTGTTTGCAATCAGACTTGGAGCACAGGAGATTTCTTAAGAAGATTTCAGTATGTCTTTTTTTCAGGTACAAAACAGATGGCCCTCATAAGTCCTCATGGGTGGTGCTACAACATGTATCGGATTCCAAAAGATTAGATTAACACACTGCACAGAAATCTGGACAAGTATTACTTATTGGAACATGCCTGAAATGCCATCTGTGATCCACATGGGGCCCCTCTACCAAGGCATGCATCCTGGCCCTCAAAGAGGTAATAGGTATCGAAGATACAGTAGACCAATTCTAGACTTGTAGTGTTGAAAACCATGCTGTAATATACGATAGGGCATGCAAGGGACTACTCAGTGTCAGCCAGGTGTAATACAGGCTGTTGTATTCAGTTGATCCAAAAAATAGCTGGAGTGTTCTGTTTGTTGACTTTGTTCTCTTTTTTTTTTCTCCACCCTTCTCCCTACAACCCTCGTTTCTAACCTGCATGCCATTTCCTTCCGTTATATGGTATACATCTCAATATTCTATTACTTTTTTCTGGGTTCTTTTCGTCTTCCATTTATCTCATTATATGGCCATGATATGAATCCTGTGCCTTTCCCCTTGTTATGTTTGCAAGGACCGCTTTTGTATAAATGTACCATTTGTCTTCATCAGCACCTCTACCCCTGTACAACTGCTCTCCCCTCAGTAATTACCTACAGTCACACAACCTTTCTGTGCTGCTTACTCTCTCCACACCTATGCTTTCCACAGCATTTGAGTCTCTCTGGGCTAGTACTAGTGGGTAAGTACCATTTGCAGCTGCTTCTGTTACTTGCAGACTGAAACCTGCATATACAATGCAACTCATTAACACAGATTGTTACAGGATCACATTATGAGGTGGGTTAGCAGAACAGCCTTTGGCTGAGCTTGCTTGTAGCCCCTGCACAGAGGACCCTAGAGCTGTTTAATCTAGTTCCTCTTCTGGACCTGTACATGTGCACACAGCCAGTACTGGACAATTGTAATTCTTTGGTGAAAGCCCTACTTAATGTTGTCTTGCATCTTTTGTAACTATGAGTGAGGTATACAAATATATTAAAGGTTCACTTGGACATGAAGCAGGAGTACTACAAATCAGGAATTCTGGACAAATTGTGCACCATGATTTTATATTTTCCTTGTATTTGTTTAAGATTTTTACTTTAATTTTACTGGATGCATAAAATGCATTACTTAGGAAACAGTGGGATGCATAAAGGTAAATAAATTCAGAAGAAACTGAAACAAGTACAGGTTCATCTGAATCGTATTATTAATTAAAAACTGATACTTTTGCTGACCTATACAATAATGGACACAGAAGGGTGCACTACAGAATCTTATACTAAATAAGTCACGTAGATTAGAGGTAATGTGACAGTGAGTAATATATGTCTCCCAGGATAGTGCAAAAGTCTCCCTGATGTTGCCAGATATGTTTGTCCTAGCTTTTATAAAATGTCTGTTGTTCTGGTAAAACACAGTGACAATCATAGGCATTTACTAATCACAAGAATCATAGTCACTTCCTAATCACAGACATTGCAGTTTCATGTTTCCTTTTCTTCCAACAATGCATGCTGATGCAAACTCTGATTTGGGGGACTTTATGCCCTATTATTTTATTTTTTGGGGGTAACATGATTTTTGATAAAAGAAGTTGAGAAATGTTTGAAAGTGATTAGAAAAATAACTCTAGCAAGTAATTAGACTTGCCTTCTAACCTGTGTACTTGCCTTGTAAGTCACCATAAATGACCAGACATTGGCTGCTACTACAACAAATCTAATAAATCAGTAAGCACTTCAAGTCTTAAAAGAAACTATAAACATCCTGACTTATTCATCCACCTGCCTGGAAAATACTTCCTACTGTCGAGACTGCTATATACCAGGAGTACTCAAAGGGGTCAATGATCCAGGCATTGATTTAGTTACAGACTATTTCAACAGACCAAAGGTACTATGCTGAGGCCTCCAGCATCAATTGTATATGCAGAGAAACACATGACAAAACATATAGCCCTATCCTGTTCTCTTATAATACTGTTCTTAACTTTATTTTTTATCAAAAGACTGACATTTTCAGATTAGCTAGGAAAAAAAAAACAATGTGAAGAAAAATAAAATAAAGTTATTTTTATCTGTGATTATTATTAGTCCTTTTTTACTTCAGATTTTGTTTTAGGTTATAGGTTCATAGGTTCATAGGTAGGTACTAGGCTATTGGGCCTAGGGCCTATATAAGCCTAGCCAAAAGGTACTCTGGCTTTTGCCGCCCAAGAAAATTATTTTCCTGTGCCACTGTCGAGCAGAACCACATAAGTGATCCCCGGGGTGAATTTCCTATCTCCCATCCAATCATCAAGATTTTTCTTGAAGAGTGCTAATAAGGAGCTTTGTTTGATATAGATAGGTAGTTTGTTCCAGAGTATTGGAAGTCTCTGGGACAGGAATCTATGCTTCCAGCATGTTCTGTTTTTTTGTGGTGACAAGGTGTAGGTCCCTAGACCATGTAGCTAGGAGGGATTGGGATTTCTTTAAGTGGAGCATGTCCAAAAGCTCTGGGTTTGACATAGCTTTGTGTGTTAGGCAGGGATCACCTCTGAGTAGGCGATATGTGATGGAGTAAAGCTGCAGTTTTTTGAGATGGTCTGCATAGGGCATTTGTTTGAGGCCGGTAATCTTCTTTGTGAGGGATTTCTGTGGCCTTTCCAGTTGTTGTAGATGTCTTGTGAGGTACATACCAAAAGGGGCATTGTACTCTATAATGGGTCTAATGAGTGACGAGTAGAGGGGAACAATAACCTCTTTTTTCCTGGATGAGAAACCTTTTGTGATGAGGTGTGTCACATAGAAGGATTTCTTGACTACTGTGGCAATGTGATTATCAAAGGAGAGACTACTGTCCACCTGTGTCCCAAGGTCTCTTATCACACTTTCGGTGTTAAGTAGAATACCACCTATGTAGTAGTTCATGGGCACAGAGTTTTTACCAAAAGGGATGACAATGCACTTTTTGGCATTGAGCTTAAGGCCATGGCTTTGACACCAGGCATCTGTCTCAGCGAGGCCCTTTTGAAGGATGTCCACATCTTTTGGAGTTTTGATTATGGCTCCTAGTTTGCAGTCATCTGTGAATTTCATTAGCCAAAGACCTCCTGTGTTAGCCTGTACTTCAGAGAAGTAGATACAAACAAGAGAGGACCCAGGACTGAACCCTGTGGTACTCCACTTGTCACTGGTCTGAAGTTGGATTTGGAGTCTGCTACTTTCACAGTGTGGGTTCTGTCAGTGAGTCAGTTGGTAACCCATCTTGTGACATAGGGATTTATACCTAGTTCAGTGAGTTTATCTATAATTCCAGAATGGGGGATGGTGTTGAAAGCCTTGGCGAGATCTAGATAGGCTATGTGAACCACCTTACCCTCATCTACGGCTTCGGTGACTGCTTCAAAGAAGTCTATCAGGTTTAGGAGACATGATCTGCATTTTACAAACCCAAACTGGGTGGGGTCCAGAGTTTGGAGATTACCAATGTCATTGTTTATAAGTTCCATGATGATACACTCCATAGCCTTGCAGACCAGGCTCGTCAGGCTAATGGGGCGGTAGTTTCCAGGGTCAGTGGTGGTTCCCTCTTTGTTGAGTGGGATAACCGTCACTTTGCACCATTCAGTGGGCACATAGCCTGAGGTGAGGCTATGACTGAACATGGTACTTAGATGGGGTGCCAGTTCGTTCTGTAGTTTATGTAGAATGCAGCCTGGTATGTTGTCAGGTCCCATGGATGCTGTGTTCTTCCCTTTGGAGAGTGTGTTTTTTACCTGTGTAGCCATGATTACAGGAACATTGCATTCTTCTGGTATAGAGATGGGCACTTTAGGGGATGAGAGGGGGGTAAAGTTAGCACTGAACCTATCTGCCAGGATGTTGGCAATATCAGTTGGTTCTGTATATTTAGTGCCATTGTGCTGTAACTCAGAGCAGATCTGAGTGTTGTCATTGAGATTCTTGACATAGCTATCGAATGCTTTGTGGTTGTCTTTAGGGTCAGTGGTGAATTTGGTTTCGTAACTGTTTGGAGGATTTTATGAGGGATCTCAGCTTCTTACCGAGGCTGACCAGGGAGATTCTCCAATCATGGGATTTTACTCTTTTTTGCAACAGTTTCTTTCTTCTGTTGTAGAGTTTGTTTATGGCAGGGGACCACCAGATTGGCTTCCTTTTTTTGGAGGATAGCATCTTGGTTCTGTTAAGGATTGCATGATCCATGCACTCGTGTTAGTGCTTATAAAGTGCTTTTGTGTAGGATTCAGCAGTCATACCTCTATTGTCTGTCTGCATGGGTGTCATGAAGTTTGCCACTTTTGTCTTAAGAACTGTGAAGTTGGCTTTGGAGAATTTTTTTACGGTGGTTTCCCTAATGGGGGGTGGGGGAGGGATGTGGATGTTTAGGGTGATTAGCTTGTGGTCGGATCTGACCAACGAGGAATTGACCTCTGGTGTGGAGCACTGGTTGCCCATGTTGGTAATAACCAGGTCTAGGATATTGCTGGCCCTGGTGGTGGTGTGGATAAGTTGATCCAAGGCATTGGAATTTATGAATTCCAGAAAACGTCGAGCACAACGGTACATGAGTAGTTTTCCCAGTTAATGGTGGAGTAGTTGAAATCGCCCATTATTAGGATGTTAGGTTGTACCCTAATATTTTCCAGTGTATCAAGAAATGAGGAGTGGGAATCCTGGGACATGGTGGGGGATCTGTAACAAGCTACAATTTGGATTGTGGTCTTGTCCAGAGTTAGTTGCACTTGGATAATCTTGGATACATTATGCTGAACAACTAGCCTGGAGGTGTAGATATCCTTAATGAATATGGACACGCCTCCACCTTTAGTGTTTTGGTCCAGGTTATGTAGCTGAAAGGTGTGTAGCATGAATTATAGCCTGGAAATGCAGTGGTAGCCTCTGGAGCCTTAAACCAGGTCTCTGTCACTGCACAGATGTCGATGTTCTCCATTTTAAGGAGTGCCTTGAGTGAGTGCATTCTGAGGTTTAGACTTCTAGCATTGAGTAGCAATACCCTCAAATTATGCTTGCTTGTACCTGTTACAGTGGTGAATTTGTCTTTTGAACCTTGCCTAAAAAAGGCACTATAAGGGTGGCTAGAGTCTTCGCCAGTATCCGGAATCCCAGGGGCGACAGGTGCAGGCCATCTCTGGCAAAGCATCATGGTTTATCGATCATGTCATCCCAGGCCGACAGATGCTGGATCCTCTTAGAATGACACCAGAAGCTTAGCCAATTGTTGAAGTCAATCATTTTGTCCTTGTACAGTGATATCATTCTGGGTGATGGCAGGATGCTACTCAGGGCAAGGGTCATACCTGCCTGAGCTACAGGACTGGACAGCTCCTCCATGTCCCTTTTCATGTAGTCCAAGGAGGTACATCTCAGGTCATTCACACCAACATGGACAATGACAGAGTCATATTTGTACTTGTTGTGGAGTGACCTGAGTACATGCATTATGTGGCAGATCCTGGTACCCGGCAGGCAGCTGACAGTAACTTTCTCCTTGTTTAGCCTGGTGAGTGGAACATCAGTGTGCCTGACTATAGAGTCACCTATGACTAGAGTGTTGGGTACGTTGTTATGCCTTATGGGCCGTGGTTGAGTGGCACACTGAGTTTGTGGGCTATGTGTCATTTGGGTTGTGTTGGGGGGTGGAGATTGCTTGTGTTTCTGCTTTGGAGGTCCCTGTTGCTTGGGCAAGTTTTTACTGAGAGCCTCTGTGAATGTAGGTGTCTGTTTTGTGTTTCTATGTGTGTGCTTCGGTGGTGTAGGTTTTGATGGAGTATGTGATGAGTGTGGTACAAGTGTTTACCTTCTCCTCTTGACTGTCTGGGTTTTGATGGAGTATGTGATAAGTGTGGTGCAAGTGTTTACCTTCTCCTCTTGACTGTCTAGTCCAGTCTTGGGTGAAGAGAGCTTTGCTTCCAGTTTGGCTATATAAGTGCATCTCTCACAGGTTGTAGTGTTGGGTGGTAGGAGGAGAGAGGGTTGTCGGTGTACATGAGGCAATTGCTGCATTGCCCCAAGATGCTCAGATTCATCAGGTAGACAGGAGAAAACACTGGGAGCTGACCCTTAGACGTGCCTGGATAGGTGCATATTTGTTATGTACTAGAAACTGTTTTCCTCTAGACAAGTGAGGAAAGTTGAGTGCTGTAGTAATTTGTAGCTTATTTAGAGCTTACAATGAGTTCTGAACAACTGCTGAGCTCAAAGAAACATATATTATAGAATATAATAGTTATATTATTGAATATAATAATTATATCATTGAATATTTATTTGGTTCCCCTACTGCCTGAATAATCATAAGCTGCTACAGGTGACTCTGCTCTAAAGTCTTGTGTTTCCCTCTAGAGAGATCGGCTTATCAACTGGCTTATCATTTGTCCTCACCAGACCAAGGCTGTCAATGCCATAGGGAGAGGAGGAGAGGAAAGTAAGGCTAAATATAAATATAATATAATACAAATATATATATATATATATAAATATAGTGTAATCTGTTTCTGCAGTGTTTCCTTTATACAACGGCCTTAGACAGCTGAACCATAAATCAGAGAAATTCAAACAACAAAGTGAATCTGCACAGTATTTCCGGTGAAGCAGGCACACCAAATGCCGAAACACATTAAATATTGACAAATAACACTTTTAATAACAAAAAACAATAACAAAGATGAGTGCTTTCATTTCCGTACTTTAGAAATTTCATCAGATAAAAACAACATCAAATCTACTCCAATGAAGTAGAAGAAGTAGATCAACACCATGAAGGATATAACGAACTTTATTCACATAAAATCCACAGAAATAAGCGCTTTCGCGTGCTTCCAATGCACGCTTCTTCAGATAAGTTTAAAATCTTAGTAAAAGCATACACTTTATATACCAAAAGATATAATTACTTAATGACTTGATTGATTCAATTATTTAAACATATTATTCAATTTTACATGTATATGGTGTGCTTCATTTTAAAGCTACAATCACAATATAATGATGTAGTGCTTTTATCTGGTTACTTTCAATAGCCTGCAAATGTTAAAACATTATAAAACATTTTAAAAAAGGAAAATGAAAGAGAACCATCACATCAATCAGCACTATCTACATAATTATTTAGTAAAGTTTTTAAAAACTATGAAGCAATCAATTCATAAAAAAACTGTGGATGTAATAAAACCAAATATAGTAATTCATATTCCGTTAGCCATAGACTAAGAACTAACAGGGGTCATCAAAATAACATGTCAATAACCTATTGAGTCCGTGTAACATCTATAGACGATCATAAGAAAAATTATATAAACATTTAAAAGGCTGTGAATGAATAATTAAAACAGATAGTTGAAATTATATATATATATAGATATAACAAATGTATATATGTTTATCATTTATATGTATAATATATTAAATAAATTGTGTGTATCATAACATTTCTACTGAAATTTTTAAAAAAAATTTTAAGACATGATATCAAATATATTTCCTGTCCAATATATATGTGTGCTAAATATAAGAATGCAAAGAAAGAAAAATAGAAAGGGACGGGGGGAGGGGGGAGAGAAGAAAGGTAAAGAAAAAGAGAGGGAAGAGGGGAAGCGGTAGTGTATGGGAGGGGGGGAAGGGGGTGGGGAGGGGGTGGGGTGGGGTGGTGGAGAAGAGAGGATAAAAGACAAGGGTAAGTAAAGAAAGAAAGAAACGAAAAAGTCAATAATGTGTCATACATTAATGAGTATACCAAAAAATGACCTAAAACTTGTAATAAAGGCCAATGAGATATATATTAATGGAAATATTATTCTATAAATTATTCAATATTATTATTAATTTTTGCAAAAATATATATTAAAAATGTATTAAAAATATATGCTTATTAAAAGATGATCTATAATAATTATAATAGAATATAGTGTGTATATATCATGTAGCTATATAATAAGTCAATAAATAAACAAATAAATAATTAATAAATATGCATATAAATAAATCTATATAAATATATATATTCAGTATAAATGTATGATAAATAAAATAAACAACACAAATAGCCTATAATATAGTTTAACTTCACTATCACTTATATACATATAATATATATAGTATGGCATGGAGCAAGTGGATGTATAAGTAGCCAATCAGTGAGATGATCAACTATAATATACAATAATTAACCTGAGCAATGAGTGGCCTGAACAATAAATGTACCTATTAATATATGGTGTCATTTGTAATATTCTACTATCATAAAACTTTACCTATGTATCAGATTAACTAAAATATAAATGAAGTCAATGGTATTTACGTTTCTTTAGGTGTGACCTGATGCTATTTGGTTCCCCTACTGCCTGAATAATCATAAGCTGCTACAGGTGACTCTGCTCTAAAGTCTTGTGTTTCCCTCTAGAGAGATCGGCTTATCAACTGGCTTATCATTTGTCCTCACCAGACCAAGGCTGTCAATGCCATAGGGAGAGGAGGAGAGGAAAGTAAGGCTAAATATAAATATAATATAATACAAATATATATATATAAATATAGTGTAATCTGTTTCTGCAGTGTTTCCTTTATACAACGGCCTTAGACAGCTGAACCATAAATCAGAGAAATTCAAACAACAAAGTGAATCTGCACAGTATTTCCGGTGAAGCAGGCACACCAAATGCCGAAACACATTAAATATTGACAAATAACACTTTTAATAACAAAAAACAATAACAAAGATGAGTGCTTTCATTTCCGTACTTTAGAAATTTCATCAGATAAAAACAACATCAAATCTACTCCAATGAAGTAGAAGAAGTAGATCAACACCACGAAGGATATAACGAACTTTATTCACATAAAATCCACAGAAATAAGTGCTTTCGCGTGCTTCCAATGCACACTTCTTCAGATAAGTTTAAAATCTTAGTAAAAGCATACACTTTATATACCAAAAGATATAATTACTTAATGACTTGATTGATTCAATTATTTAAACATATTATTCAATTTTACATGTATATGGTGTGCTTCATTTTAAAGCTACAATCACAATATAATGATGTAGTGCTTTTATCTGGTTACTTTCAATAGCCTGCAAATGTTAAAACATTATAAAACATTTTAAAAAAGGAAAACGAAAGAGAACCATCACATCAATCAGCACTATCTACATAATTATTTAGTAAAGTTTTTAAAAACTATGAAGCAATCAATTCATAAAAAAACTGTGGATGTAATAAAACCAAATATAGTAATTCATATTCCGTTAGCCATAGACTAAGAAGTAACAGGGGTCATCAAAATAACATGTCAATAACCTATTGAGTCCGTGTAACATCTATAGACGATCATAAAAAAAAATTATATAAACATTTAAAAGGCTGTGAATGAATAATTAAAACAGATAGTTGAAATTATATATATATATAGATATAACAAATGTATATATGTTTCTCATTTATATGTATAATATATTAAATAATTTGTGTGTATCATAACATTTTCTAGTGAAATTTTTAAAAAATTTTTTAAGACATGATATCAAATATATTTCCTGTCCAATATATATGTGTGCTAAATATAAGAATACAAAGAAAGAAAAATAGAAAGGGACGGGGGAGGGAGGAGAGGGGGAGAGAAGAAAGGTAAAGAAAAAGAGAGGGAAGAGGGAAGGGGCAGTGTATGGGAGGGGGAGGGGGGAAGGGGGTGGGGAGGGGTGGTGGAGAAGAGAGGATAAAAGACAAGAGTAAGTAAAGAAAGAAAGAAACGAAAAAGTCAATAATGTGTCATACATTGAGTATACCAAAAAATTACCTAAAACTTGTAATAAAGGCCAATGAGATATATATTAATGGAAATATTATTCTATAAATTATTCAATATTATTATTAATTTTTGCAAAAATATATATTAAAAATGTATTAAAAATATATGCTTATTAAAAGATGATCTATAATAATTATAATAGAATATAGTGTGTATATATCATGTACCTATATAATAAGTCAATAAATAAATAAATAAATAATAAATAATAAATATGCATATAAATATAAATAAATCTATATAAATATATATATTCAGTATAAATGTATGATAAATAAAATAAACAACACAAATAGCCTATAATGTAGTTTAACTTCACTATCACTTATATACATATAATATATATAGTATGGCATGGAGCAAGTGGATGTATAAGTAGCCAATCAGTGAGATGATCAACTATAATATACAATAATTAACCTGAGCAATGAGTGGCCTGAACAATAAATGTACCTATTAATATATGGTGTCATTTGTAATATTCTACTATCATAAAACTTTACCTATGTATCAGATTAACTAAAATATAAATGAAG
Source organism: Protopterus annectens (assembly GCF_019279795.1). NCBI lineage: Eukaryota > Metazoa > Chordata > Ceratodontiformes > Protopteridae > Protopterus > Protopterus annectens. The sequence continues at coordinate 598,763,666 of NC_056747.1, forward strand.
TCAATGGTATTTACGTTTCTTTAGGTGTGACCTGATGCTATTTGGTTCCCCTACTGCCTGAATAATCATAAGCTGCTACAGGTGACTCTGCTCTAAAGTCTTGTGTTTCCCTCTAGAGAGATCGGCTTATCAACTGGCTTATCATTTGTCCTCACCAGACCAAGGCTGTCAATGCCATAGGGAGAGGAGGAGAGGAAAGTAAGGCTAAATATAAATATAATATAATACAAATATATATATATAAATATAGTGTAATCTGTTTCTGCAGTGTTTCCTTTATACAACGGTCTTAGACAGCTGAACCATAAATCAGAGAAATTCAAACAACAAAGTGAATCTGCACAGTATTTCCGGTGAAGCAGGCACACCAAATGCCGAAACACATTAAATATTGACAAATAACACTTTTATTTTATTTTTATTTTTATTTTACATTTGTTGACCGGGCTAGTCCAACTGGATACATGTCCATTTTCAGTGGAGGCCCGGGGAGAAAAGCTCCAAGGTCATAGTTAGATTAACAAAAACATTGATGTTGAAACACAAGATAATCTGCTGGTTAATACATATACAATTATAAACCTAATACATATACAATTATAAACCTATAACATGTGAGTACAATTAAATACACTGATGCTTACAGACCAAATAAGAGAAAACAAGAATTATTAAATGATTTCATGAGGTACAGATTTGAACAGCCAGACAAGGAGGGCTAAAATAGAGTGTTCTTTGGTTTTTGGGTTAGGCGGAGGCTGAGAGAAGCCTAGGTACGACTGAGACAATAGCTTATTAGTCTGGACTGGAGCAAGGGCATAACCATTTGGATTTCAAGTATGCTCTAAGATGTAATTTAAATTGGTGCTGAGAGGGCATAAGTCTTAGGTTGTTTGGTAGGGCGTTCCAGGATTTGCCAATGGAATTGGCATATAGTGCATCACCACCAGCATTGTTAGATTTAATGGTCCTTACTTGTAGACTTTTGGAAGACCTGAGGGAGTTGAGGTTGGAGTAAGGGGTAAGTATTTTGTACAGTGAGGGAGTTTTACTTGGATGGTTAATAATTTTAAAAGCCTCAGTTAGCTGGTTGAATTTGAGTAAATTGGGGAGTTCCAGCCATTCGAGAGACCTTATATTTAGGCAGTGATGAGTGCGATAGGGCGTTCCTGTTATGAATCTGGCTATGTGATTATAGGTAGTTGTTAGTTTATTAAGTTCTTTCTTGTTTAGGAAGGAGAATATCGGGGAGGCATACAGGAGAGTGGAGAGTAGGTGGGTTCGGGCAATAGTCAGTTTGGTGTGCGGAGTTAGGAAGGCCTTTATTCTATACATCGACCCAAGTTTTCTGTTAACCGATTTAATAGTTAAGTTTACATGCATATCAAATTTAAGTTTATAATCTATGGTCACCCCTAGTAGTTTGGTATTGGGTACGGGGTAGATAATGGTCCCATTGTTGGAGGACACATGGAAAGTAGAATTGTTGGTGTTGAAGGGTTCTATAGTTTGAGCAGTCACTGAGGTGGGGAAAAAGAGAAGTAATTTGGTTTTGGCAGGGTTAAGTAAGAGTTTAAGTTCCGAGAACCAATTTTCTACAGCAGAGAAGCAGTTTTGGGTTGTGGCTTGGAGTTTGGCGAGAGATTCATCAGAGCAGATCAGGGTGGAGTCATCTGCATATTGAATACAGGTGGCTTTGGGAGTAATTGAGTGTAGGCCATTTATGAAAATGGAGAAAAGAAGGGGACCAAGGATAGATCCTTGGGGGACACCAATATTAGTAGGGAGTAGGTCTGATAGGCTGTTTTGCCACTGGACTGCCTGTTTTCTACTAGAGAGATAGGCATTAAACCAACTTATGGTTAGTTTACTAAGATGTAATGTTTCCAGTGCCTGAAGCAGAAGTTGGTGGTTGACCATATCGAAGGCTTTTGACAGGTCTAGAAAGAGCGCAGAGGATATTAGTTTATTATTACGATTGTGGTTGACTGAGTCTACAAAGGAGAGAAGAGCTGTGGTTGTGCTGTGATGGGGGCGGAAGCCATGTTGGGTATTTGATAGGAGGTTGTGATGTATGAGGTAGGAAATGAGTTGTTTATGGACACAGCGTTCCATAATTTTGGCTAAGGGAGACAGTATGGCTATGGGCCTATAGTTGGAGGTTTCTGTGGAGGGCCCTCCTTTGTGGAGGGGGATGATATAAGAGATTTTCCAGATAGAGGGAATAGATGCTTCAGAAATGGTTCGGTTGATCAAGATTGATACAGGGTAGGCTATGGCATCAGATGCTATTTGTAGGTATTTGGCCGGGAGCTGATCAGCCGCGAGGGTGGTTGGTTTCAATTTTTTCAAGAGAGTGCGAATGTAGGAGGTGGAGATGGGTTGTAGGTTAAAGGCCGGTTGGGTTGTATTAATAATTGGGGTTGCCACTGAGGGAGGCGTGGGAAGCTTGCTGGCAAGGGACTGGATGGTCTCAGTGAAAAAAGAATTAAAGGAGTTGGCTATTTCTGTTGGGTCATTGTCCATGAGTTTGTCGGGGGTGGGGGTAGTAGACTTACCAGGATGAAGTAAGCGGTTAAAACCAGCCCAGAATTTTTTGGGATTATACTGATGTTTGTCTTGGAGGTGACAAAAATATTGTTTTTTATCAGATTTAACGGCTACTTTGGTTGAATTTCTTAGCTGGAGGAACTTGATGCGGTCTAGGGGGGTTTTTGTGGTTCTCCACTTATTCCAGGCCTGGTCTCTGATTCTAATTTTGGATTTAGTTTCTTGTGTTAGCCAGGGTGCTATACATTCCTTAGTTCTCATGAGTCGATTAGGAGCATGGGAATTGAGTATCTTGAGGAAAGTGTTATTAAAGTATGAAACACTTTCATCTAAGGATAGGGTTTTTAGGATGTGCCAATTACAAGCTTTGAGATCAGCTAGGAATTTGTCAGGGACAAAATTTTGCTATTCCTTACTAATCTAGTTATGGGGGGAGTCTTGTTTGAACATTTGTGTTTTATAATAAAGGTAGCAAGGTGGTCACTAAGGTCATTGGGAAGGGTCCCTGTGGTATAGTTATTTGGATTCCTATTAGTAAGAATCCAGTCAATAATACTCTCCTTTTGTTGTGCATGTCCAATTCTAGTGGGAGAAAGAATATTTTGGGAAAAACCATGTAAGTTAATGGGGAGAGGATTTGATTGGGCCGAGTAGAGAGACCAGTCTATATTAACATCTCCTAATATTATTGTTTCTTGTGGATAGTTATTAGCAAGCCAACTAAGGGTTTGTTCAAAATTTTCTACATTTTTGCCCGATGGTAGGTAGGTTACTATGAGATTAATACTTTTTTGTCTGTTTAGGGATATCTTAAGAGCAATCAGTTCCAGGTTTGGAACTTTTGGGGGTTGCAGTGAATTCATTGTGATGCTCAAGGAGTTCTTGAACATCACAGCTATTCCACCACCCTTTCTGGTTGTACGATCAGCCCTGATGATGTTATATCCAGGAGAGATAATTTCCTCATCCTTGGTGCTTGGTTTGAGCCAAGTTTCTGATAAACACATTATGTCCGGGGAGTGGATATCAAGCATGGCATGCAAGCTATGTACTTTATTGTTAATGCTTCTAATATTGAGATGGAGCAAAAAGAGGGAGTCTGCAGGTCTGCTAGCTGCAAGGCAGAGGTTAGGGTCTGGGTCACTAAGAGGGCCTGGGTTGGGGTGGATGTCCCCGTCATTAGTGATGGATTTTTTCAAATATTCTAGTATTTTTTGTAGTCTAGTTAGTAGCTTAAGCTGTTCTCTTGATGAGGATACTTTGGGGTACCTAAGAATAAAGTGTGTACTTTTAGGGATAAGGTGGGTAGCGGCGTAGAGAGAGGGGGGGATAAGAGTAGTGGTATTTTGGGAATACAGGGAGGTCTGACCCTTAGGAAGGTAGATTCTAGTTAGGGCTTGTGTTTCATAGGCTGTTAAGAGATACGATAAGATAAGGAGTAAAAGTACTAGGGGGAGGGTGGTAAATGAGGTTCTGTCCATGGTGAGGCTGATATCTTAGCGTCAATAGGGCTAGGGGCGATACCTAAGTCAGCAGGAAGCTGGAGGTAGTAGTAGGGTGAGATAAATGGAGAGAGTTAGGCAGGTGGGCGGGTTAGGTTTAGTGGTGGGGAGTGGTAGAGAGATGGGAGGGGAGTGGACAGTTCTGATTGGGTAGTGGAAATGGGGATGGGCTTAATGACCAAATAAATGTAGAGGTAGTGGGGGCGGGTGGGAATAGGGGGCAGGGAGGGGAGCGGAGCAAGCCCGAGCGTAGCGGAGCGGGGACTACACCACAGGATTTCCCTAGGTCTTAGAGGAAGCCAGGTTTAATGGTAGCTACCTAAATTCTACTATTGTTCCTTTGATTTTATTTCTTATTAGTCGATTTTTTTGTAGAAGGAACCTGTATTCAATAGATTTTATACTACCTGGTACCTTTATTACAGTACAAGGTGTTTGGTGAATTATACTGAAAGGGGTAGTTATGTATTTACCCTGAGTCTCTTACTGGGCTATTTTAAAGTTGATTATGCCTTTGCCTGGTGGGGACTTTTTAAAGTTGGTTATGCATTCGCATTGGTGGGGTCCTGAGGGTCCTGAGTGCCACTCGGTAGGCTTCTGGATTTGGGGCTACCTAAGATGGAGGCAACAGAAAGAAAATAACTTTGTACAGTGTTTGATGCAGTAACAGACAGAATTACACAATGCAGCAACAGACAGTTTTCACAGTGCAGTACGAGGATGATTTCAACAGCCTTAGTGATGCTAAGCATTGGATAACAGCTAGTTGTATTAAGCAGTAATTTACTTCCCTTTGGCGACTTAAGAATACACTACAACGCACTCTGTTTGTCTGATAAAACAATAGCTAAATAGCTAACATTAGGTGTTTGCAGCATAAAATATTTTGTATCAAGCTTGACAATGAGGTTACATCCTCCGACCAGAAAATAAGATCTAACAAGCAACCACTTTCAACTGAAGCATTTGGCAGTATAAGTAAAACAAAACGCGGTTTTCAGCTTTTAAACAGTCGCTAATGCACAGCTGCATCCAGATCCAAACAATTACTCCATTTTCTAGAGTAGCATTTAAGTAAACGCTAATGTACATTTACTTTTACCACTTTTACCACATACTTTTGCAAAACGCCAGTTGCATCTACACAGCGCTTACAGTCATGACTACAAGCAGGGTTACTTGATAAATTTACTAACAGTAATCAAAACAGCAGTAAAAGTTGTAGTTATATTTATCAATTTTATGTACAAACAGAGCAATATGCAATTGTTACATACCACGAGGGCCAGTGCCGCCCGATCGTAAAGCACAGTCAGTTTAAAAATATGGCGGTTTCTGAGGTCTCTTTCTAACCTCGGCTGCTACCACAGGATTAACACCACAGGATTTCCCTAGGTCTTAGAGGAAGCCAGGTTTAATGGTAGCTACCTAAATTCTACTATTGTTCCTTTGATTTTATTTCTTATTAGTCGATTTTTTTGTAGAAGGAACCTGTATTCAATAGATTTTATACTACCTGGTACCTTTATTACAGTACAAGGTGTTTGGTGAATTATACTGAAAGGGGTAGTTATGTATTTACCCTGAGTCTCTTACTGGGCTATTTTAAAGTTGATTATGCCTTCGCCTGGTGGGGACTTTTTAAAGTTGGTTATGCATTCGCATTGGTGGGGTCCTGAGGGTCCTGAGTGCCACTCGGTAGGCTTCTGGATTTGGGGCTACCTAAGATGGAGGCAACAGAAAGAAAATAACTTTGTACAGTGTTTGATGCAGTAACAGACAGAATTACACAATGCAGCAACAGACAGTTTTCACAGTGCAGTACGAGGATGATTTCAACAGCCTTAGTGATGCTAAGCATTGGATAACAGCTAGTTGTATTAAGCAGTAATTTACTTCCCTTTGGCGACTTAAGAATACACTACAACGCACTCTGTTTGTCTGATAAAACAATAGCTAAATAGCTAACATTAGGTGTTTGCAGCATAAAATATTTTGTATCAAGCTTGACAATGAGGTTACATCCTCCGACCAGAAAATAAGATCTAACAAGCAACCACTTTCAACTGAAGCATTTGGCAGTATAAGTAAAACAAAACGCGGTTTTCAGCTTTTAAACAGTCGCTAATGCACAGCTGCATCCAGATCCAAACAATTACTCCATTTTCTAGAGTAGCATTTAAGTAAACGCTAATGTATATTTACTTTTACCACTTTTACCACATACTTTTGCAAAACGCCAGTTGCATCTACACAGCTTACAGTCATGACTACAAGCAGGGTTACTTGATAAATTTACTAACAGTAATCAAAACAGCAGTAAAAGTTGTAGTTATATTTATCAATTTTATGTACAAACAGAGCAATATGCAATTGTTACATACCACGAGGGCCAGTGCTGCCGCCCGATCGTAGCACAGTCAGTTTAAAAATATGGCGGTTTCTGAGGTCTCTTTCTAACCTCGGCTGCTACCACAGGATTAACACCACAGGATTTCCCTAGGTCTTAGAGGAAGCCAGGTTTAATGGTAGCTACCTAAATTCTACTATTGTTCCTTTGATTTTATTTCTTATTAGTCGATTTTTTTGTAGAAGGAACCTGTATTCAATAGATTTTATACTACCTGGTACCTTTATTACAGTACAAGGTGTTTGGTGAATTATACTGAAAGGGGTAGTTATGTATTTACCCTGAGTCTCTTACTGGGCTATTTTAAAGTTGATTATGCCTTCGCCTGGTGGGGACTTTTAAAGTTGGTTATGCATTCGCATTGGTGGGGTCCTGAGGGTCCTGAGTGCCACTCGGTAGGCTTCTGGATTTGGGGCTACCTAAGATGGAGGCAACAGAAAGAAAATAACTTTGTACAGTGTTTGATGCAGTAACAGACAGAATTACACAATGCAGCAACAGACAGTTTTCACAGTGCAGTACGAGGATGATTTCAACAGCCTTAGTGATGCTAAGCATTGGATAACAGCTAGTTGTATTAAGCAGTAATTTACTTCCCTTTGGCGACTTAAGAATACACTACAACGCACTCTGTTTGTCTGATAAAACAATAGCTAAATAGCTAACATTAGGTGTTTGCAGCATAAAATATTTTGTATCAAGCTTGACAATGAGGTTACATCCTCCGACCAGAAAATAAGATCTAACAAGCAACCACTTTCAACTGAAGCATTTGGCAGTATAAGTAAAACAAAACGCGGTTTTCAGCTTTTAAACAGTCGCTAATGCACAGCTGCATCCAGATCCAAACAATTACTCCATTTTCTAGAGTAGCATTTAAGTAAACGCTAATGTACATTTACTTTTACCACTTTTACCACATACTTTTTGCAAAACGCCAGTTGCATCTACACAGCGCTTACAGTCATGACTACAAGCAGGGTTACTTGATAAATTTACTAACAGTAATCAAAACAGCAGTAAAAGTTGTAGTTATATTTATCAATTTTATGTACAAACAGAGCAATATGCAATTGTTACATACCACGAGGGCCAGTGCTGCCGCCCGATCGTAAAGCACAGTCAGTTTAAAAATATGGCGGTTTCTGAGGTCTCTTTCTAACCTCGGCTGCTACCACAGGATTAACACCACAGGATTTCCCTAGGTCTTAGAGGAAGCCAGGTTTAATGGTAGCTACCTAAATTCTACTATTGTTCCTTTGATTTTATTTCTTATTAGTCGATTTTTTTGTAGAAGGAACCTGTATTCAATAGATTTTATACTACCTGGTACCTTTATTACAGTACAAGGTGTTTGGTGAATTATACTGAAAGGGGTAGTTATGTATTTACCCTGAGTCTCTTACTGGGCTATTTTAAAGTTGATTATGCCTTCGCCTGGTGGGGACTTTTTAAAGTTGGTTATGCATTCACATTGGTGGGGTCCTGAGGGTCCTGAGTGCCACTCGGTAGGCTTCTGGATTTGGGGCTACCTAAGATGGAGGCAACAGAAAGAAAATAACTTTGTACAGTGTTTGATGCAGTAACAGACAGAATTACACAATGCAGCAACAGACAGTTTTCACAGTGCAGTACGAGGATGATTTCAACAGCCTTAGTGATGCTAAGCATTGGATAACAGCTAGTTGTATTAAGCAGTAATTTACTTCCCTTTGGCGACTTAAGAATACACTACAACGCACTCTGTTTGTTTGATAAAACAATAGCTAAATAGCTAACATTAGGTGTTTGCAGCATAAAATATTTTGTATCAAGCTTGACAATGAGGTTACATCCTCCGACCAGAAAATAAGATCTAACAAGCAACCACTTTCAACTGAAGCATTTGGCAGTATAAGTAAAACAAAACGCGGTTTTCAGCTTTTAAACAGTCGCTAATGCACAGCTGCATCCAGATCCAAACAATTACTCCATTTTCTAGAGTAGCATTTAAGTAAACGCTAATGTACATTTACTTTTACCACTTTTACCACATACTTTTTGCAAAACGCCAGTTGCATCTACACAGCGCTTACAGTCATGACTACAAGCAGGGTTACTTGATAAATTTACTAACAGTAATCAAAACAGCAGTAAAAGTTGTAGTTATATTTATCAATTTTATGTACAAACAGAGCAATATGCAATTGTTACATACCACGAGGGCCAGTGCTGCCGCCCGATCGTAAAGCACAGTCAGTTTAAAAATATGGCGGTTTCTGAGGTCTCTTTCTAACCTCGGCTGCTACCACAGGATTAACACCACAGGATTTCCCTAGGTCTTAGAGGAAGCCAGGTTTAATGGTAGCTACCTAAATTCTACTATTGTTCCTTTGATTTTATTTCTTATTAGTCGATTTTTTTGTAGAAGGAACCTGTATTCAATAGATTTTTTACTACCTGGTACCTTTATTACAGTACAAGGTGTTTGGTGAATTATACTGAAAGGGGTAGTTATGTATTTACCCTGAGTCTCTTACTGGGCTATTTTAAAGTTGATTATGCCTTCGCCTGGTGGGGACTTTTTAAAGGTGGTTATGCATTCGCATTGGTGGGGTCCTGAGTGCCACTCGGTAGGCTTCTGGATTTGGGGCTACCCTGAGTCTCTTACTGGGCTATTTTAAAGTTGATTATGCCTTCGCCTGGTGGGGACTTTTTAAAGTTGGTTATGCATTCGCATTGGTGGGGTCCTGAGGGTCCTGAGTGCCACTCGGTAGGCTTCTGGATTTGGGGCTACCCTGAGTCTCTTACTGGGCTATTTTAAAGTTGATTATGCCTTCGCCTGGTGGGGACTTTTTAAAGTTGGTTATGCATTCGCATTGGTGGGGTCCTGAGGGTCCTGAGTGCCACTCGGTAGGCTTCTGGATTTGGGGCTACCCTGAGTCTCTTACTGGGCTATTTTAAAGTTGATTATGCCTTCGCCTGGTGGGGACTTTTTAAAGTTGGTTATGCATTCGCATTGGTGGGGTCCTGAGGGTCCTGAGTGCCACTCGGTAGGCTTCTGGATTTGGGGCTACCCTGAGTCTCTTACTGGGCTATTTTAAAGTTGATTATGCCTTCGCCTGGTGGGGACTTTTTAAAGTTGGTTATGCATTCGCATTGGTGGGGTCCTGAGGGTCCTGAGGGTCCTGAGTGCCACTCGGTAGGCTTCTGGATTTGGGGCTACCCTGAGTCTCTTACTGGGCTATTTTAAAGTTGATTATGCCTTCGCCTGGTGGGGACTTTTAAAGTTGGTTATGCATTCGCATTGGTGGGGTCCTGAGGGTCCTGAGTGCCACTCGGTAGGCTTCTGGATTTGGGGCTACCCTGAGTCTCTTACTGGGCTATTTTAAAGTTGATTATGCCTTCGCCTGGTGGGGACTTTTTAAAGTTGGTTATGCATTCGCATTGGTGGGGTCCTGAGGGTCCTGAGTGCCACTCGGTAGGCTTCTGGATTTGGGGCTACCACGAGGGCCAGTGCTGCCGCCCGATCGTAAAGCACAGTCAGTTTAAAAATATGGCGGTTTCTGAGGTCTCTTTCTAACCTCGGCTGCTACCACAGGATTAACACCACAGGATTTCCCTAGGTCTTAGAGGAAGCCAGGTTTAATGGTAGCTACCTAAATTCTACTATTGTTCCTTTGATTTTATTTCTTATTAGTCGATTTTTTTGTAGAAGGAACCTGTATTCAATAGATTTTATACTACCTGGTACCTTTATTACAGTACAAGGTGTTTGGTGAATTATACTGAAAGGGGTAGTTATGTATTTACCCTGAGTCTCTTACTGGGCTATTTTAAAGTTGATTATGCCTTCGCCTGGTGGGGACTTTTTAAAGTTGGTTATGCATTCGCATTGGTGGGGTCCTGAGGGTCCTGAGTGCCACTCGGTAGGCTTCTGGATTTGGGGCTACTGGGCTATTTTAAAGTTGATTATGCCTTCGCCTGGTGGGGACTTTTTAAAGTTGGTTATGCATTCGCATTGGTGGGGTCCTGAGGGTCCTGAGTGCCACTCGGTAGGCTTCTGGATTTGGGGCTACCACGAGGGCCAGTGCTGCCGCCCGATCGTAAAGCACAGTCAGTTTTATAACAAAAAACAATAACAAAGATGAGTGCTTTCATTTCCGTACTTTAGAAATTTCATCAGATAAAAACATCATCAAATCTACTCCATTTATAACAAAGTTAAAACCTATGTCATCACAGCTGATCAGACACACCACCAGCACAGCCAATCAAAGCACATTATTGAGAAAAAAACCCACTTCTGATCGTAGTATTACTAACAATATAAAATAGTGCATAAAAGAGTTTTTAAGTTGAAACAATAAAATAAGAAACATTATCTTTCTAATACCTTTAATTTTAGAATATTCAAAATAGAAACCTGGTCACTTAAACCAGGCCAGTGAATTGCATTCAACTGCATTTTCCACATCAACTCATGTCTTTCTAAAATTAATGTCTGTGCCCCGGCCCTTTCATTCATCGCTAAACTTTCAAATTCAAAAAAATTTAAATAATGCCCCTGTTTCTCCATACAATGTTTACATTTGTATCCTTCCTTAATGTAATGTCCCTAAAGTGCTCGTATATCCTGTTCCTCATTTTCCTCTCAATCTTATCAATATAGAAACAGGAACAACATGAGCATACAGCATAATAGACAACTTTGTCTGAATTACACCAAAATTTACCTTGAAGTCTCACTTTCCAAACATTAATATTAATTTCATTAACTTCCAAGCATACCTCTCAACCTCTTAGCTCAAGAAATCTGGATAAAGCCTTACATTATAGGAGAACAAAGGCCCAAGAATTGGGACAGATTTTAAACAGTGCTCTTACAACCTTAGAAAATAGCTAGAATAACGTGGTTTGTGTTAAAATGCATTTTCTACGGGATATGTAGTCTGAAACTTGTGTATGTCATTATTTAGTAATTTTACTCCTCAGATAATCCAAGTGATTTGCCAGAAAAAAACATAAATTTTATGAGGATCAGACTGAAATTTTGAGGTGAAAATCTGGACATTCTGCAAAAATCTGTACAACTGAGAAGTATGCTTCCAAGATATGTATACAGTAGGAACAAGAAATACATTTCCTCATATAACACACTGTTTGTGACTTGTTCTATGTCTCAAAGATACTTTTTAAGTTCTTCCTTTTTCTATATACAATACATGGTCTGTCACCTGTCGCTGGTTCCTCTGTAGTATAGATGACAAACAGGCGGGTAGTTTGTTTATATGTTTTATTACTTAGAAACACATCAAGATGGGCAGCAGTATTACAAAATATAAACGAACTGATTAACTGACACACTACACAGACATACATGCTTACATCTCAACAGCTAAATACAAAATGGCAGTCAGGTTCGCACATGCTCAGTATTTATACACTTGTGCAAGCCACTAGAAAGCTTCTTAAAGCTGTACACACATATTGATTTACATCCCCCATCTATTTTTAAATAGATTGCCCTCAATTAAATGACATTGGAATAAGACATGCACTAATATACACATCAGAAACAAACACAATGTTCATGTCCAAGTTGCCACGTATCAGTAACATGGTCTGGAAATGCCATCTAATCTAGTAATATAGTAATCAGAACTGGGTTTGACAACAGGGACAGTCTTCAGTGAACAACTCATATCAGGAACTTTGGGATTCATCTCAGGAAAAGTGATATCTAATGGAACTCCCTCTGAAACTAGAACACTGGGTAACTCAATCTGAGATAAAGACTCTTTCTCACAGGCTAGGTGCTGTGGTACAGGCTTGGATACCGGCAGCAACTTTTTCTGATTCCATCTAAACTCTACTCTTTGCCCACAGCCAAGATCATACATTGTGGAATCACAAATACTCTTCATGACTCCAATCTGATCATAACCTTTGCACGCTTGCATTCTCACTGTCTCTCCTTCACATAATGGATTGAGCGGTTAACTGGATTTATCGTAACAAGACTTCTGTGATATGTATTTCTTTATTAGATGGGCTTTCACTGATCTGTTATTCTTAGCCCTTGGAACCAGCAAACTACTGCTGACTAGTAATGTGGTTCTGGTTTGTCTCGACAGAAGTCTCTGGGCAGGTTAACCAAGATGTTTATCATGAGAAATATTTCTGAGATTCAAAAGATTCAGGAAAACATCACTATTATCTTATTTTGACTTTTCTAGTAACTGTTTCTCACTTTGAACTACACGTTCTGCCAAACCATTTGACTCCAGGTACTTAGGACTACTCGTAACATGGATAAAGTCCCACTCTTCGGCGAATCTGTTGAATTGCTGGCTAGTAAACTGTGTGCCATTGTCTGAAATAACTTTGTGCAGACTACCATGGACTGTAAAATGACACCATCTTAGTAATGACAGTACTGGACTCTAGGTTAGGAAGTAGGTCGATCTCAAACCAATTAGAATAAGAGTCTACTAACATCAAGTAATGCTGACCATTCCATTTGAAAATGTCAGTGGCTACTGTCGACCAAGGTAGTTCTGGAATCTGGTTTAGCTATAGTGGTTCCTTCTGTTGATCTGGTTTTGTACTATTACATACAGAACAAGATGAAAGTACTTCCTCAATGTCTTGTGAAAAAGAAGGCCAAAATACTAGTCCTTTCACCCTTCTATTAGTAGAATCAGTCCTGGGTGGTCACAGTGCAAGATAGTAATATAATCTGGCTGCAAAGACTTTGGAACAAGGACTTTTGGACCTTTCATGATGATACCATTTTCAGACAAAATCTCATCTCTGTAAGGAAAATAAGGTTGCACTTCTTGAGGTAAACTAGATTGCTTTGATGGCCATCCTCGACTGATAAATTGGTTGAGCTTCTGTAAAACAGGAACTGAGGCTGTGTGATTTCTAAGCTCATCAGGACATGTGGAAGGAATATTTCTCACTTCCATGACTTCAAAATCAAGTTTCTCATTCTCGTGCTATTCAGTGGTATTTCTGGGTGATCTGGATAATGTATCAGCAAGATAAAGAAGTTTGCCTTTCGTGTAGACAAGAGTCAAATTGGACTTTTGTAATCTCAGCAACATACTTTGCAATCTGGCTGGAGGTATATGCATGGGCTTTCTCAAAATAGTGACTAGAGGTTGGTGGTCTGTTTTGATCTCAATAGGCCTACCATAAATATAATCATGGAACTTCGAACATGCAAACACAATTGCCAAAAGCTCTTTCTGTATCTGAGCATATTGCATTTCAGTTTGGGTTAGCGATCTGGATGCACAGGCATCAGGTTGGCCATCTTGAAGAATGACTGCACCAAGACCAAATTCTGAAGCATCACAGGAAAGAGTAACTGGTTTGTGAACATCATAGTTTCTGAGAGTTGGTGGACTGGCAGTTCTCTGTTTTAGGACATCAAATGCTCTTTGGTGTTGTTCCATCCACAGCCAGAATACATCTGTATGTGCCAACTTTCTAAGCAGTTCTGCTATTTGGCTTAAGTCTGGAATGAACTTGACTAGATGATAGTTAACCATGCCAAGAAAGCATTGAGGGGCTTGAACATTGTCTGCAGCTGGCATCTCAAAAATAGCTGTTTGCTTGGAAGGGTCTGGTCATAAGCCTGAACTGGTAAATAAATGACCAACATAAGTAACTTCTCGTAAACTGAACTTGCACTTCTGAGGATGCAGCTTAAGATTCACTTGACAAGCTCTTTCCAAAACTTTTTCGAGGTTTCTGTCATGCTCATCAGGTCTATATTATAATCACAAAAGCTGTCTTTCGTGAATACATGTTCATCAACACATAAATGTCGAAGAACGAGAACAGCGAAGTACCAAAAAAGCGAAATGGAGAACGCCGAAAGCATTCCCAGAAGTAACAGCACCATACAGGTAAGGTAAACCTAACTGTACAAACCTTACCTAAAACACTTTTTCAAATGTTTTTGCAGAGGGGCAAGCCCCCCTGCACCCCCCCACTTATATATACCAACTCCGAGACCGCACTACAGTGGGGAAAAGGATTAATTTCCTCATCCCCACGATCACCCTGCTGGCCAAGAAAAAAACATTCGGCATTCTCCATTTCACGCTTTTGATACTTCGCTGTTCTCATCCTTAGACGTATATGTGTCGATGAACATGTATTCGTGAAAGACAGCTTTCACAATTCTGATATAGACCCAGGCTCATCTTCACCATTAACTCCTAGTAGAATATCATCTGCTATAATAGCACAGGGGTACCCAGAAAAAAATTGCTCCATTGCATGTTGAAAGACTTCACTGGCATAATTTATCCCAAATGGCATTCTAAAAAATCTGTACCTGCCAAATGGAGTACTAAACATAGTAAGCAGTGAGGATTTCTTGTCAAGCAAAATTTCCCAAAATGAACTTTTTGCATCTAAGACACTAAAAACAGTGGTATTTGGCATTAGAGCTGCAACTTTTACAACTGTATGCATTGGATGAAGAGGTGTTTTCACTGCTTTGTTCAAATCTCATGGATCAATACATATTCTAATATCATCTGAGCTTTACTTATGAGCTTCCACCCTGGAAGATACCCATTCAGTTGGTTCTTCGATTGGACAAATTATACCTTGTTGTACCATTTTGTCTAACTTAATTTTGACACTGTTCTGCATTGCTGGAACTTTCTGGGCTGGGCTGACAACTGGACTGACCTCTGAATCTAACTTCATGGAGTACACAACTGATGCTTGCCTAATTTGTCTTTGCAAAGATCAGCATAGGTAGAGAAGATATACTGGGTAGTATTTCAGCAGTTTTTTAATCTAACATGATGGACTTCCTCATTAAATGAAAGCAGTCCCAGTTTCAAACTGTCTCTGAGGCCTAGTAATGGCTGTACGTGCCTTTTGACCACATAAAATAACAAGTCACAGCTTCTCCCAGCGGAGCAACATGAAAGTACTACTGAGCTTTCCATTTTAATCTCTTCACCACCATAAGCAACAAGCTTTGCACACTTTGGCAAATCAGGCTTTTCACTAGCACATGCTCTAGTGAATGTTTCTGCGGACATAACACTGAACTTTGAACCTGTGTCAACTTTGAGCACTGTCGGTCTCCAATTTATCCGAACAGTACAAAATACTTCCATTCTTTGCCCATAAATCTACTGCATTGACTGTTTCATGAAGCACTGACACACCATCAACATAAAAAGTAGAGTCATGGCTTTCTAATTGATCAACTTATTTCTTTCAATGTTCCCTTTTAATAAAAGAATGTGTTCCTTTTGATTTATAAGACCTTTTGAAATGATTCTACTTTTTGCATCTGTGGCATTGCTGACAAAAAGATAAACATTATTCCCTTTTAGGCTCATGACTTCTCCCACATTTATGATAGTTGGCTATAAAAGTGGGTGGTTGCCCATTTTTTGAGTTTGCTAACTCACTCTTAAGCTTTTCACTGAGACTGTGTGCACTCTGGAATTTGCTAGAATGAAACAGGGTTTCCCAGTGACTGTTGCAGGATTTACAGTTGCTGCCATGTGCTTGGAGTGGTTTCTTTTAACCACGTGCTGCATACTATCAACACTGGCTTTACTGCAGTACATTCCAAGGCCACTCCCATTTGTAAGCATATTTGTGTGCTTTTCTCTACGCTCATATATCTGACAAATCTCAATGCGCTTATTCAAAGTTAAATCACTCTCATAAAGCAAAATCTTTCTCACAGCATCATCTTTAATACCACACACATCTGTGTTTTATCAACTCATTCCTTAAAACACCAAATCTGCACATTTTAGCTTTGTTTCTCAAATCAGTTATACATGTTGCAAAAGTTTCACCATGCTTTTGATCCCTTGTGTAAAATAAGTCCCTTATGTTTTAAGCACTCGGTGTACCTCCCGGTACAACTATATGACAGATTCCCCCTCCTGCAAAGACAGCAAGTGCATACACAAATGAACACTCCCTTTCTATGGCTTCTGAACCAGCTAAACTAAGCAGAATAAATGCCTCTGAATGGTCATCTTTATCAGAAAATACAGCCTGTATAAAAATATCTTACTCTTGCTCAAACACTCTCCAGTTCTCTGCAATATTACTGTCAAACTAAGTTGAGCGGGTCTGCGAAAACATTCTGCCATGCCCACACATTATACTAAAACTCAATGCTATCCAGGCCCACTTGTAATTATATACGAATAACCTGGTATATGTGCCGGGTCTATATTAGAATATCGAAAGATGTAAACACCGAATGTTTAAATGTCGCACTGTATTCAGCAAAAGCTGAAAATATCGAAGCAACAGAAAACCAATTTTTTTCCTAGGGAAAGAATTTGGTTGTCCATTTCTGTTGCTTCGGTATTTTCAGCACTGTGGTGGAAAGTTACAGGTTGGGTTCAGGTAAGTGTGCGATTGAGTCTGGATTAGGTTAGTTAGGGTTAGGGTGCTGGTTAGGTATGTGTGCGATTATGTGGATGTGAGGGTTAGGGTTGGTTAGGTGAGTTAGGGTTAGGGTGCGGGTTAGGTATGTGTGCGATTGTGTGGATGTGAGGGTTAGGGTGGGTTAGGTGAGTTAGGGTTAGGGCGCAGGTCAGGTAAGTGTGCGATTGTGTGGACGTGAGGGTTAGGGTGGGGTAGGTGAGTTAGGGTTAGGGCGCAGGTGAGTGTGCGATAGTGACGGACCTTAGGGTTAGGGTTTGGGTTAAGGTAAGTGGATAGTTAGTGGTGTGTGTATAGTTTAGTGTAGGGTTAGGTGTAAGATTTTAGGTGTATGTGTGTGTATTGCTGTTTGTTTGGTGTGCTTGTGTTGTGTGTATGTGTTTTGGAACAGTGAATTTTTTCCCTAGGAAAAAATCTGCTGTTCTGTATGTTCGTTGTTTTCAGCTTTCGCTGAATACAGTTCGACATTTAAACATTCGGTGTTTACATCTTTCGATATTCTAATATAGACCCTATGTGCCTGTAATAACATTCAAATGCACAATAAACCCTTCAAAACACTGTACTTTGCGAAATATGCTTTAAAATTACTGTATTTTGTGAAATAACTGTACTGCAATACTGCACAAACATGCAAACACGTCATACACTTCAAACAACTCAAATGGCTTTGATAAATGTGAAAAAGTAGTGCTTAGAGAAAAAATGAGGTTGTTTCCCTTATCTTATTCATTTTATGCAATTTGGACTTTATTTCAAATATTTTTCTTAGTTATTTTGAATATTTCGGTTAGAAAATCATATAGAGCATTCTGAATGCCTTGTTTCATATTTTGCGAATAAGAAATAGTCTGAGCAAGCTTTAATACCTGAAATTCGTTTCTGACCTGTTTTGTGAGTTATACATGCAGTAGGGATGATCCACTCTTGTACATTCCTCCAATCTTAACCGAATGCCTCTTGGTCTAGAGGGTTGAGGAATCTGGATCCCATTCTGGCACCATTTAACTTGTGCTTCTCTAGTATTGATGACAAACAAGTGGAGTAATTTGTTCATATGCTTTATTACTTAGAAACACATCAGGGTGGATAGCAATATTACAAAATATAAACAAACTGATTAGCAGACAGACTACAAAGACATTCATGCTTACATCTCAACTGCTAACTACAAAATGGCAGTCAGGCTTCCACATGCTCAATATTTATACACTTATACAAGCCCCTAGAAAGCTTCTTAAAGCTGTACACGCATATTGATCTACATCACCCACATAATCTCTGATATCCCTATCACTATTTAAAATTTCCCATTTTTTTAAATAAGATATTTTTAAACAAGTGACTATTTGTAACAAAGGTGGTGATAGATGAATTTTAAACATCCTATTATTACAGTAATGTCAGGTGTGTTCCACAAACTCAACTCACTTGATCCTCCAACTTAGACATCTTTCAATCCCACACACACACACACACACACACACACACACACACACACACACACACACACACAAAACTGACCTTAATGAGCTTCACAATGCTAGCACACCCTAATTTTTTTTGCTGTTCCAGTTATACCTACCAACTGTCCTGAATTACTCAGTTTTTACCAAGGTTTGGGGTCCAAAAATGGGGTACCTTGATTCCCGAGTGGCACCAATTCATTTCCGATTTTTTTTGTGTTTTTTATTTTTTATTTTTCGCGCTTTGTCAGCTGATGTCATCGCATGCGCAACGACGTCAGTTCCATCAGGGCTACCAGCCTGTCAGAATTGAGCTAGCATATGTAGGCTCAAATCAAATGCTTTTGCGAGTAGGAATGGCTTGTTTGTATTGCTCGCGCCTGGAATTTACTAGCTCCTGCCTGATTTTTTGCTCAGCTGCAATGGAATGTTGATATATTATGGTCAAATGTCTCGCTCGTTGGATTTTAAAAGGCTCGGCAATCACAGTCAGTGTGGAGACTTTAACTGATATTGATGGTAAGCAATATTGAATCAGATTACATTTTCAAAGTAATGGTTTAGCTGAAGCTGGTAGTAAACGTGCCGCACTTCCATTTGCTCCACATTATGAGAGGTAGTGCACCACATTTTGAAGATTGAAGGTTGAAAGTTATGACTGCAATAAATAGAAGATTGTCTCTTGTGATCAGCTTTATTATTTTTCTATATAAAGATTGATAGTATTTATTAATTCAAAAGCTTTGCCATATATTTGGTCATTCCAAAATGGATAAGTGAAAGATTCTTGCAAGACTGTTGTATTACACCAAACATTTCTAATGAGTCATACACATAGATGGTAGCTGGCCAGTATGATAGCTAGAGAGAGAAGACAGAGACTAACTTGTATTTTAAGCACTTCTTGTTTGCAGTTAGTTGTT
Organism: Protopterus annectens; assembly: GCF_019279795.1. Classification (NCBI taxonomy): domain Eukaryota; kingdom Metazoa; phylum Chordata; order Ceratodontiformes; family Protopteridae; genus Protopterus; species Protopterus annectens. The sequence goes on from NC_056747.1 coordinate 598,782,957, forward strand.
AGCACTAACTGGTATTCGGAGCAGCACTGTACATGTATGCTGTTGATGACCATCTCTTTTGGGTTCAAGTTAGGGCCTCGCATTTCTCTGACTTGAGTTTATCAGCACAGGACATTGTGACTTTTATCTATTGACTCTCTACTGATAGACTCACTTTGTGATTGCTCTGTATGAAGCAGGTACACTCAAATCAACATTTTGTTCTGGTATTACACCGGATGTAATACCTGAACAAAATTTTGATTTGAGCGTACATGCTTCAGTAGTCTATATAGCTGAACACTTAATTGCTTGTAAAAATATGTTGTGAATGTGTTGGTTTGCTTGCATGTTTTCAGTTTGAGTTTCTCTCCTTGGACTTCTGATGAACATGCAACAACTTGGTCAACCAACACTGCATAATAAAACATGGTACACATTTTTGTATGTTTTAATAAATGGATAAAATGTATGACATGTTTTTATCTGTCCACCTCACCACCACCATCCAATGCAGCAAGAAATTATTAATCCTTGTAGTAAGTACATTCACAATCAGGATGTCTGTCATTTTATTTTCTTAACACTGTCATGAAGGTATCTGCCATTATGGTTAACCTTAAATTGTTATCCTTTTAATAAGGCAGCCTCTTTAACTCCATTAACTCCAAGGCTAATCCTATCAAAGTAAAGTATCAAAGCACACAGTTGGTTCACTGTATATACAGAGGAAGTAAATTAATATAAAACCAAAATATGCTCTAATTTAAAATAAATACTTATTTTACAAATATTTCATGGAAAATGTAGAGGGGTAGCTAAAAGTTAAATATGCCATAGGTATGATCTTGATACAGTCTCTCTTCTCTAGGTATGTATACCAGTTGTGGTTTGTCATGTATTCAGAAATCTTTGTAATCTTGAAATGAGTTTTTGTAAACTTTTTTTTTTTGTTATCTGATGCCATTGTGCATAGGCCGTCCTTTCTAGAAAATGTTGTAGCAAGGGCTCAGTTTATCCACCACTGGCCAGATGCATTTTCTTTGGTTTCAGTGCTGTTTCAATAAATGTGAGTTTCAAGGGCATAGAAGTTTTAATGCCAAGCCTGTTTTCATTGTGAGACAGTATTGCTTTGTTTACCAGATGTCTATTAGTGTTTCTGCATTGTTGTGCTGTAAAATGTAAAAATAAAATCCAAATAATCATTGTAAAAGTAAAGCAGTATACATACGTTAGTGTTTATGGTAAATGGGCAAAACAGCCAGGTAATGGCACATTGGAATGGCTGCAGGGGAACTCTGGTGCCATATTTTGGTTGTCTGTTCTTCAGTTTGCATTTGAAAGCTGGTATCCCACAATTTCATTGGAGTGGTTGTGGTTATGTAACTGTGTATGCAAATTAGATGTTAATCAGCGTACAGATTTGTACCTATTTTTCATGGGCCTTGTCCAGATTTTTGATGTTTCCCGGTTGAGAGGCATGGTTCCAGCCCATTCTCTTGTAACTTTCTAGGTTATTACAAGCTTCCAGGATTACTAATCGACCAAGAGTCATTAGCATCACAGGCAGAGACAGCCCAGTGGGGTGCTGCAAATCTTTGTGCAAATGCTATGCTGTAGGGCTGTCTCTGAATTCCAAAAAGTTGTGATGAGGTACACCTTGTTGAAACTTTTCTGAATTTAACCCAAAGTTTTCTAGTAAACAAAGGCTTTGTCTTATGTTAACTGCACATAAATTATTTAATATGAAACTGCTGACCTGGTTGTATCACACATTTTTTGTTCTCTTGTGACAATATCTGTCTCACCACCTGTAAGTCATTCTGCCTGACTGGAAAAGTAAAATTCCTTACTGTTGTTTCTTGCACATTCCTTTCCTCTTAATTCTGTGTTCTCCATTCTTGTACCATCAGTTATATTCACAAAGTTTGTAGAAATATGATTTTTTCTGTAAAAAACAATAGTCCCTGAAATTCTTTTTTTTCTTTCCCTTCTTTCTTTCGAGATGTCTCTTGGTTAGTCAGAACCTTAGGAGATTCTCCAGAATATGTCTTTCTTCTGCTATATTTATTAAGGTATCAAGAAAACTTTCTCTTTTTTTCTTAATGTCACAGTATTATCATTTTATTTTAATTGTATAATTGTCATTTATTTATAGTAGTAACAATGAAATGGTCAGTATGTTGTGATGGGTCCCTATTACTTGAATGAGTGCTCAGATGAGTGAACAACTAAATAATGAGCCAGGAAATTCAAAAACCCAGAAGCTTGATAGGAAAGGGATACACACAATACCTGCTTTTGTGCACCCGCATGCCATACTAATTACATATACCAGTTCCAAGACCACACCACAGTGGGGAAAGGAGAGATACCCTGAGCCCCATTATACCATGATTCCACACAATATAGGTCCATTCCTTTTGGGCTTCCTGTTTTTCAAGTTTCCTGGTTCTATATTTAATCATTCACTTATATCAGTTTTCAATAAACTGATAGAGACCTATTGTGATATATTCCTTCAGTATGTCTGTTTAGTTATTATGCTTATAAAAATGCCTGACAGCTCACATCCTACACAGTCAAAAAAAAATTACTTTTTATTTAAAGCCAAGCTTTCTACAAGTCAAATATGGAAATATTCTTATGCGAAGACCTTTTGGTAAATATTCACTTTAAAAATCTCTTTGTGTGTTATTGTCCCATTGCAAGACTCTGCATTTATGAAACATTTTCTGTAATTTTCTTAAGAGTTTATAAAAAAGTAGTTAGGGCCGTCCTTCATACACAAAAGTATCCGGAAAAAGTTTTAAGTCTCTTTTTGGTTGTGAGAGCAATAGGTTTCACATTCACTGATCCCATTCTGTTTACACAGCTTTTCCAAATTTTCTATATCTTTTACAGAAACCTGAGTTTAAATTCACTAAAAAGGTATAAAATTCAAAATGTATTGAATATTTTTTGAGAAAACTTTTTCTACTCATTAAACAATATTCTCTCATATTCATACATTTACCACACACACACACACACACACACACACATATCTAAGTATCATACTAGGTGATGTCATGGCACATTATTCCTGTTTTTTTAAGCTGTCCCAAATATAACAGTCTGTGTGTTATATGTGGGAGTGTCAGATGAAAAAACTAGTGTCACTTGTCTTAATAATCTAATCTTTTCACTGATGGAATATAATGTCTCCATTATTACGACTACTACCAACCTCTCTTAGTAGCTTTCCTAATAGTAATATCATTGAATTAAAAAAATCTACTCACACGTTTGTGTTTCAAAATAAAATCTGTCAGGCACAAACCTACTTTAATAAATTCCTCAGTCTGTGATATTGAGGGACAGTGTTTTTTGTAATAACTGCTGAGTCACAATTATGCAACTTTCTGTATCTGCTCTCTCCTGAATTATCAGAGGAATATGATATGAGATTAAATGTGGAAGTGAATCACAACAAATCAACAGATAAATGCAAAGGATTGGCACAGAAAACTGATCAGGATAAAGTATTCTATAACAAGCTGACATCGCCAGAACCCAAGTATAGACTGACAACAGTGCCATTATGACACATGATCTGCAGCATTAGTCTAGTCACCTGTAAAATTTCTCAGGCCCTCTACTCTGTTTTATCTTGCGAACAGAAGGCACAATATAAATCATAATTATACCTTACAGGATCTAATGTTTAAGGTCAACACTGCTTGCATGCTCAGGAGCAGTCAATTTGATTTCAGACACTGGTTGATTTCTGAGAATAGTTCCAACTTATATGAAGCATTAAAATGTTTTGCTCAGAACTGATCCCACGTATTCTATAGCATTTCTTTAATTTCATCCGATTGTCATAATACAAAGTGAAGAACTGCCACCTGTTGTTTCTCCTGAAAAATAATTTAGTCTGAATGCTCAATCGATGCTGGCTATTTTATTTGCTGCTAGCTCTGGTTCTTGTGTATAATTGTGAAGCAGTCCTGGATAGTACTTTTTGAAGACTCACCCAGACCCTATGGGTACTACTATATGAAGAAACCAGGAAATATGCAGTTCAGCAGAAACAGTCTCATCAAACATAATCTCCTTGATGCTGTTTTGCAGAACTGAAGAATCCTTAAATGTTTTGCATGTTGTTTGGTATACTGCAAAACTGCAACACACGGCAGCGGTGTTTTCTCCCTTACAGTGTTTCTCTCATTTTCCTCCTCAGATGTTAAACCTTGGAGTCTGTATGTTTTAGTGTGGGTATGGGGATGAAGTCATCCATGTGGCGGATATAAAGGAGGCTTATTTCCTAAAAATGCTGTTTTGTTAGTCTTATTTGCAGGTTTGATGGGGATGATTTTTGCTGAGACTTACTCATGCAGACTAAAGTTATCAGGTTGTGCGATTTCTTCTCAATGGGGATACTGAAAATACCAGCACAAATCTTTTGATGTGCCTGACTCCTTGTCAGTGTTCTAGAAAAATTCAGTGGAAATGGAAATTAATGACTTAAAAAGTCTGATAAGAAAGGATATTTTTCCTTCTGTAATGCCTCATTTAGATCCTCAAAAATATTAATTCTTTAAAGCGACTTCAAAAAGATTTTTCAGGTTTATATGACCTTTTTGGTACAGACCTCATTAAAATTAGCTAGTCAGCTTTACTGGTGCATGGGTTCATATAATTACTTTTCAAGCTTACAGCCTACGGGCCTATAAGAAGCTTGACCTGAAGTAAACCCATCCTGAAACTGTATATATCAATGTTATTACTGAAGGAAGATGAAGACTGATTTCTTCTGATTGCAAGGGAAAGACGATGACTGATTTCTTCTGATTGCAAGGGAAAGACGATGACTGATTTCTTCTGATTGCAAGGAAAAGATGACTGATTTCTTCTGATTGCAAGGGAAAGACAATGACTGATTTCTTCTGATTGCAAGGGAAAGCATATTCCAAAACCATAGGACTAGAACAGATGCATGACTAGACTGTAGAGATGCATTTTGATTTTGGTTAAGAATTACACTAATTTCCCATTATTTAGGTTGAATGGTATCATGTACCACTCTGGAAACTCTGCTTAGTGCTGCACATCTTCATCTTCCTCCTAGGTCCCACACCATCTTCTATGCTAGCTTAACACTAAGCATCCTCTTAGTACTGAATGAGAAAATGGTATGAACAAAGAGTAAAAAGTACACATTCTGGGTAAGTAACATGCTTTGCCACATTGCATAGTAACATAAATGGCTTGAAAGATACCAAATTATTTTTGTACATGTAGCTATAAAACATATTTGCATAAACGGCATCATCAGCATTACAAATTAAACTCTTGAAATGACATAAATCTGCTTACCTTTCTGTGCAGGAATCCAGACAAAATGGCAGAGACATTTTTCTAAAATCATAAAATACAGATCCTTTCAATTCTCTTTCTTTAGCATCATCCTTAAAACATCCAATGTACGTACCTAGAATGCAAAGGACAGCAATATTTCAAACTGTTATACATAGTTACACTGCTAATTTTAATGTGTGATGAATATAAGTTGTTATTCAAGGAAGACTGGTGCTAATTGGTACAACATATTCTCCACATGGACATAAACTGTTATTTTGAATTTTTGTCTCATCTTATGACTGTCAGCATATTAGTTTATTAACTCCCTCTCAACAAATATTATTATGCATATTTAATATTTAAGTGTTGCATATAAAATTGACTTTCATTTTCAGGATTCCATTATTTTACCTGACAACAATACTGAGGAAGCCTATCCACTCATCACTTCTAGAGTATCCATGATGTAACACACTGATCATCTCATGGTGACCTAACAAGGGTTTAAAAAAAACTCTTTCTCTTTAGTTGATCACCTCAATTATGACTTCATTAAGGAACTATAATGGGTAACCCCTCTTGGAAAACATAGCTTTCAGATGGTCACACTCATCTAAGAAGTATCAAACAAGCTAACCATCCGGGCTGCCCTTACAAATTGGCCCTTTACTACCCCTCTTTTTTGTTTAAATGGGTGTGCACTATCAAAATGCAGAAAGCTGTTTGAATAGGTTGCTATCCTATGAATTTGTGCTACAAAGGCTTTCAAGTGACACTCTTTCGTCAGTAAGACGTTGTTCACTGTTAACCTCATGTGTGAACTTTAAAAAACTGGTTGTGCCATTCATATATTCTAAAAATAGGGAGATCTCTTCTCTCGGACCATTCCAACAAATAATGACATCATCCAAGAACCGTGTATACAATGTGCTGAACTTAAACCATGGGGTATTTATTAAAAATCTCCTTTCCCATTCCAACATAATTATGTTGGCATACAAACCACTGCATGCTGACCCCCATTGCCACACCATCAATTTTTAAAAACAGTTAATTATTGAATAAAATGAAATTATTTGTTAGTACTAGTTCTAATAAAGTCTCATAGATGTTAACCAGTGGCTGGGCAAACCCTTACCCACCAAAAATTCACAAAACAATTCCATGCCTATGGTATGCGGTGTTAGACTATATAAATCTCTGACGTTGATTGTTGTGAAACTGACAGTTTCATCAAATATTAACACATTAATCCTTTTCAAACAGTCCCATGAGTCCTTATATAGTAAAAGTTCATGTTACACAAAGTCCTTTAATCTGATGTCCAAGAATTTGGCTATTCAAATTTTAAATGTGTTTTTATTACTACTTTTCGCAGTAAGAGTAAGGATGTGTTGGATATTTTATTCAAAAATTGGACTATATTGCTTAATGATAGGGATATCAGAGAATGTGTTAGAACTAAACCAAATATTGTTTTTAAGAGAGGGGTGAACCTGAAATGCATTTTAGAGTCTAACAGAAACGTACATGCAGGGTCTATGAAAAAATTTGGTTCCTGTTCTCAGTGTATTTTTGTGATGGAAGGCAACAAATTCTTGGTGAATGGTTTTAAAATAGAGGTGAAAAAGAAGGTGTACTGTCATACTGAAAGAGTTGTCTGTTGTGCAGTCTGTAACTCATGTGAATGTCTCTATGTCAGACAGACTGAGAGAAAATTTAAAAACAGACTTTATGAGCATTTAAGGGATATCAGACTTGGGAAACCCACAAAAGCCTTGAGTAAACACTGCACAGAAAAATCAGCCAACTCTTTCAATTTTTTTTATTGTGGACACTGTTGACTTGGATAAAAAAGGTGGCCCATGGGAGCTGCTTTTGGAAAGAATTAATTTGGCAGGTCCGTCTAAATGCGGGACAATAGCCAGGATTAAATGATTGACTCTCAATTGCTTGCCTGTTAAAACTAAAAGCAATGGAAAGGTAAAATATTTATATACATTTTTTATATATACTTTCTTTTTTATAAACACCATTTTATAGATAATATACATTATGTGTGTATTTGTATTTACATCTATTTTCAGCATTTTTGCACTTGTTAATGACATTTAAATGCTGGTTTTAAAGATTGTATTTTTAAGAATACTTTTATGATTGCATTTCATGAATATTTATGAGTTCAGAGAGGTCCTTTTTAGTCAGTGTGATGGGATTGGTTTACTACTTAATTAATCCTCTTGCAGAATGTACTTAAGAGTGTTTTTCTGGATCTGCTCTTATCTGATGAAGTTGAGAAGGTTATTGATGAAAGCACTTATCTCTTTGGGAGTGGTAAAAACACTTTTTATTAAACCAAAATAAAGTGTTTTGCGGCCATTTACAACAAGGATTTACTTGAGTTGCTGAAGTGTGTGGTTCGGGGAGTGCTGACTTTGTTTTCCTACACTTCTATATAAATCATTCACAAATGACGTATAATTCTTTACAAAATTCCAAATAGCTGGGCTGGCAGTAGTTCCTTTTGTGACATATGTCACTAGATGTTTTTCAGTTATGCATCCTTTTATTATTTTTGACTTTATATACAACACATTGCTACTCTCTAACGCACTGATAACAGAGTCAATTCTGCCCATACTGTGCTACTGCCCTGGAAAGGGGCTACATGTCACTCAGGTAATATTATGGGCCTATGTTAAATCATTGAATACTTTAAAAAGCGAAGGATGATTTATCTAACCCATATATGTGAAAGCTTACAATCTCGAACACTTAGAACAGTGATTTTTTTTCCAAGGGAAAAAAAATTGCTGTTCCAGAAAACAAAAACAAAAAAAAAGTTAAAACATTACATAAAGTGGGGTGCTTTACCCACCACACCCTTCAATGTGGGGGGCTGCACCTCTCACACTGCCCCTACTTAAATATACCAACTCTGAGATTGCACTACCGGTACGGAAACAGCAAAGTAACCAAAGTGGCCAAGCGATTTCTTTCCCAGGGAAAGAATTTGCTTATATGTTGTTTCGCTTTTTTGTGCTTTCAAATTCGATCAAGATACATTCGAAAGAAGTCATCTTTGATCATTTAATAGGAACCCAATAGTACATATTATCCTGGGAATTATCCAGGCACTAACATTACATGTGAAATGGCAGTACCCTGTAAACAGATAGCAGTTTATTGTTTGTAAGAACTAGTAAACAGCCTGTTTAGTAAGAAGAAACTGAGTGACAATAATTTCATCTAATTGCCTTTGTATGGTTGAAATCCTTCATGTACCTGCCTTCTCAGCTGTGTACTGAGAAGAAAATGCTATAGCAGCAACTCAAAAAATGCCCACTTGTTTGTCAGTTCCCCTGCAGGGGTGTTATTTATTGTCAGCTGTATGGATGACCGAAAGGTGGAAATGTCAATAGTATGGAATATTGATAAGGGTTGGGGTAGGGTTACATTGTGCGTGTGTGTGTGTGTGTGTGTGTGTGTGTGTGTGTGTGATATGAGTTAGGATTAGAGTCAGGGAAGAGTGAAGGATGAGTGTTGCATGTTTGTGTGTGAGCTTGTGTGTTTTAGGGTAAAGTTAGGGGATAGATATAGTATTGTTTGTGTATCTGAGTCTGTCTTTTGTAGTGCTAGTGTTATAGGAAGGTTTTAATGGTCAAAAAAAATACGTGAAACCAATACTCCACTAAGTAAACACCAAGAAAAGCAAAGGCTTCCGATGGTCAATAAAGGCTGGAAGAAATAATACTGTCTTTAGCGTACGCAAGTTTTATTCCATGCTTTCATCTAAACTGACTTCTTCAGAATACAAATGAACCAATATCCTAACCCATTATACAATAAACCAATTAAAAAACAATTGAAACAATTAAGCATTTTTTGAAAATGCAAACTCAACACTTTAAAAAAGATTGCATTGGGACAGTATTAATTAAGCATTGGATTGGAACAGTGTTAATTAAAAATAAATAATCTCTATCAAATTTTTCTCATTTTCAATTTTCTGTATTTTAAAGAACACTTGATATTAATGGCTTCATTTAAACCAGGTCTTCTGCCTGCTTCCAATTTCATCTGCCACAACGTTTCCCTTTGTTCTAAATAATTTTTTAAATCGCCACCCCTTGGATCCGCATCTACTAACTCCAATATTGAAAACAGAAATTTTTGGTATTTATTTCACTCAACAGAATGTTTAAATAATGCATTGTTAGCATCCTTAGTCTTTATACTATAAATGTATTCCCTCATGCGTTCCATTAGAGTATGTGTCATCTACTGTAGATACATTTCAGAAGGTCCATACATTATGTTAAATCACATGCAACACACCTTTAAAGTGCCAGGACACTTGCAAAACAAAAGGGGTAGTTTACATCAGTTTGTGCAGTGGGTGTGAAGCATTTTATGTAGGGATGACTACATGCACCCTCATGGAACGCACGAGGGAACACATTTATAGTATAACGACTAAGGATGCTAACAATGCATTATTTAAACATTCTGCTGAGTGCAATAAATACAAAAAAAATCTGTTTTCAGTATTGGAGTTAGTAGATGCAGATCCAAGGGGTGGCAATTTAAAAAGTTATTTAGAACAAACAGGTTAAACTGGAAGCAGACAGAAGACCTGGTTTAAATGAAGCTATTAATATCAAGTGTTTTTTAAAATCTAGAAAAACTGAAGATGAGAAAAATTTGATAGAGATTATTTATTTTTAATTAATACTGTTCCAATGCAATGCTTCAATAAATACTCTCCCAATGCAATGTTTTTTAAAGTGTTGAGTTTGTATTTTCAAAATGTCTTTCTAAATGCTTATTTCAATTGTTTTTAATTGGTTTATTAGGCTTTTTGTATATATAATGGATTAGAATATTGGTTCATTTGTATTCTGAAGAAGTCAGTTTAGATGAAAGTGTGGAATAAAACTTGTGTACGCTAAAGACAGTGTTATTTCTTCCAGCCTTTATTGACCATCAGAAGCCTTTGCTTTTCTTGGTGTACGGTTTTAATGATGGTTAGGTGTAGGGTTAGGGTTCGGGGAAGGGGCAGCGATAGGGTTAGCAATGCATTCCATTTTACATTCATGGTGTACAACATGCTGCAAAAGGCAAAACCCAACATGATAAACAGTAGCATTAATATTTTAAAGTTAATCATACAAACTTTAGACTTTTTCTTTGACTGAACACATTCACATTATTGTTATTGTTAATATTATTGTTGTTTTTGTAGTTGTTATTGTTTAATTTGAAGCTGTACTTAGGTAATCCATGCTTATTAACTGCAGCAAATTCTAAGCACCCTCACTGGTAAGAGCTGCAGTAATAGAATTTTCTGGAAACATGTAGCTGAAGACTATTTTGCAAGCTCACATCTTAGTAATCTGTAGCTGCTTTTCAAATGCACGACATAGCATAACAGGCACAGAATGTTAGGAGAGGAAAATGCAGTACAAAATCTTGAAAAATTAGTTAATCGAAAAGAAGGAAATAAAAAGGAAAAACTTATGCTGCAATAAATTTACAGTGTATATGTATCAAGTTGGTGATTAAAGACAGAAAATTTCTAGAAGATTTACAAAATCAGGAAATAAACTGAGAGGAAAAGTAAATGATGGAGAAATAATGTCACAAGTCAGTTAATCTGCAGCATATTCATTTTCCTTGCATCCTTATTACGAGCTACTTCTGGATAGTCTCCAAAAGGATGATTAAGTAAGCCTTGATTCTGATAAATAGCTGGTACGACCCGAATCAAAATAAAAGAGAACAAGAAACTACAATGTAAATAACCTAATGCAGAAATACAGTTGGTAAAATTTGCATATGAATTAAGTTTTCTTTGTCTACTGTGAACAGTAAAATTATGTGCACTGAGGTGAAGACTAAAGTAATTTAATTTATCTCTCCAGTTATACACTGCTGTTAAGGTTGCTTAGAAAGCATAAGTTTATAGATGATATCAGCTTGGGGTTCTGATTATCTGACACTATGTGCTATGAGGCAGTTAATATCTGGCAGAAGTCAATAAGGAATCAGGAATACGACTACCACTGCTGTACTGTGTGCTGTGGTTATACCATGAACTGTAACGTCAAGCATGGATGTAATTCATTAATTATGAACCTTACACGTTCCTATAGGGTATCTGCAATAGGACTTCTCCCATTAAACCTCATGTGCTAATACAAGCCATGTCATAACCTTCTCGATACACATCAGATTTTCAGTTGCTTTCACAGTTTATTGTTGCACTGCTGGTTAGCCATGATTCTGTATAACTGATATGAACAAGAAGTACACAAGTCTCAGTGGAATGGGAAGTGATTTTGAAAAAATATGGTTTAGATATGTAGCAACTCAACTGAAGGTGAAGTAATTTGTGATCTTGCACCTTTTAAAGAGAAACCCAAGGGAAAACATCAAAAAAAAAAAAGATCAACAATGAAAATAGAAAAATATCTTATTTATTCGATAATTGAGTAAACGATATGATTCACATGATCTGATTCAACCATAACAGAAAATATACATGTTGGAAATATTAAGTATAATATCTTACTAATTATACAATTTAAAGGAGTGTATAGGGAAAATGGGGAGCAAAAGCCACGGTGCTGCAGTGGTAGAGTTGTCGCCTCACAGCAAGAGGTTCTCCTGTTCGATTCTCGGCTGGAGCATCTTCTGTGTGGAGTCTGCATGTCCTCCCCATGGTCGAGTAGCATTTGAAAGATATGCGTGAATGGGCGTGCCTTTGTTGAAGGTTGGGCATCATGCTGGCACCTCGGCACTGTGAAAATCTACTGCCAATCATTAGCGGACCGGAGTTCCGCTGTGGTGACCCCTAACTTGGAAAAACCGAAAGAAAAACAACAACCACAACAACATAGGGAAAATGGGGAAAACATTATACAGACTATGGAATCTCAGGTATACAGGTAAAGAGGGCCTTTGAAAGATTAATTACAGTGTTTTAGTAGGTATTGCTCTCTATAGATGAGTATGAGGTTTCTTAAATGGAAATGTTTATGTATCCTAGAAAAAATAATCTAAGTGAATACAGCAAAATATGACAAGAAAAACAATGAAACTAGAAAGGTATCTTCCTTATTTGGTAATTGGGTAAATGGTCTGATCAGAATAGCTCTTTCATGAGGAGGGTAAGGGGGATCAGAAGACAAACTGGAACATATATGATACAGTGGCACTTCTGCAAGCATTGGTGAAGGAGCTAGTATAAATCATTCAGTTTAACAGTCATTACGGTTACTATTCTCACCTGTGTTCACAAGTGACCCAAAGGATGAAATGACAAATATAAATGACAAAAATGACAGAAATGATGTTCCTTTACAGTGTTATTGAGTGCAATCTCCATGAGAGTGAGAGAAGATTTGTAATCTAAAAGGCTCCTCAGTACATTTCCTGCTCATCTAGACAGAGGAGCCAGCCGAGGTGGACTGTGTACCTAGTAAGGATGGCCGCATGCTCACTTTCCATGGGAGATCTGTTAGGAACAGCCACAAGTAGGAGTCAAGTTGATCCCAAAACAATCTAGGAAGATTATAGCTCTCAAATAGATTATGAATGGCTGGGGCCCTGAAGGATGAGCTGGACAGTATTACACATTATACAGAATCTCATCTGTTCTGCTCAGCTTGCAGTCATCAATATCTACTTTAAGACTAACAGTTTAGATAATGGATGGATGGATGGATGGATGGATGGATGGATGGATGGATGGATGGATGGATGCATGGATGGACAGATGACTTGATGAGTGGATAGAGAGAGAGAGAAATAAGGAGGGATTAATATATGATAGTTTCTCAGTTAGCCTCTTGGATTATATTTACTACAATAAGAGTTCATTCACTCACTCAGGTTGCATATACAGGGTAGTTTTGCATGTAAGCACCCTTTCATGTAGGAGATGAAAGCAGAGATCTTGATCCCTATATAACCCATTGGATAGAAATTTGGCTCCCAAATAGAATCTAGGAAGTTAGGGTGAGCTGTTATAACTTCTGAAAAAATCCTGACATTAGCAATGTACCACAGGTTTCAGTCCTTGGGCTCTCCTCTTTGGCATTTATTTGTTGGAGATCAACGCTCATTTTAAGAACTAATGGCTGAGCAAGACTGCAGATTTCTGCAAACAGTACCATTATAAAATCTCCAGAGGGCACAAAGATCCTCCAAGAGGGCCAGTCTCAAATAAACAGCTGATGTCAAAACCATGGACTAAAACTTAAAGCCATAAAGTGTATAATGGTATCTTTTGGCAATCTTAATTCTTTTTGTAATTATCAGATTGGCAGCACACCACTAAAATCTGATCCCATATTTAGGGATCTGGGAATCTATGTCGACAATGAACTGTTTTTGATCACCAGGTGTTCACTGTTGTAAGGGATTCCTTTCAAATTGCACAACTTATAACCAAAGGTATTGCATTCAGATTGAGGGATATAACTACTGCACTGTATACTCAGCATTTATTTGGCCAATACTGCCCTTTTCTGTCTGTACCTGTCCAAACACGTCAAAAATGGAATGATCACAATGCTTTCTCCCTAAAAAGTGTAAAGGTTTAAATCATAAAAAAATAAGCATGTTTAATCTGTATTGGAGGGATAAGTTTGGGTACTACTTTACTGGAACTTTCTTCTATTCTGCATAAAGCAAAGTACTTCTTTTACTGTAGTTAAATGTAGATTACATGAATAGGTGGATAACTGCAAACACTAGATTAACATCCCTGTCTCTCATGGACAGGAGAAACATGTAAGTCTTCTAACATATCCATGTTTGGCCTAACTTGGGTTATTTGTATTTAAAATATAATAACTAAAAACTGTCATAAAAATGCAAAGTTAGGATTCTTATATAATTACCAATCTGTGGTTTGAGACCTGTGTATTCAGGTTGTTAACAACCTCACATTTGACCATCATGTAGTAGTAGTGGTCAGAAAAGCCTTTTACTTGGTTCATCTCATTAGTAATGGGATTGCATCCAGAAAAAGGAGGTTATTACCGGTCTTTCTTTACTCCTCCCTCATTAGACAATGTACCTCTCCAAACATCTGCATCAACTGGAAAGGCCACAGAAATACTTCACCAAGATAATCCATGGCCTCCAACACCTGTCCTATGTGCACAGCCTCAAATCACTATCACTCTACTTGGTATCATACAGAGGAGATCTGTGTCTCAACTGCACGGCAATCTTGGTCCCTGCCCTGCTAGAGATGCTCCATATCCATAAGTCTAACTCCTTACGCACTACCCACCAGAAAGGCCTGACTCTAATATGCAACATCAACAGAAGCTGCTGGAGAGACAGGTTTGACTCCCAAAGGCTGTCCCGTCTCTGGAATAGACTTCCCATACACGTCAGAGTACTTCGCTAACCCTCTTCAAGGGTATTCTTGATGAGTGGAAGGGAAACCAGAAATTTACCCCAGAAGTTCCACCTGTTTCCCTTATTGACAGGGGGCAACAGGTGCTAACTGAGATTTCTTTTTGGGGATAAACTCTTGGCTAGGCTTGTAAGGGCCTCATGGCCATTAGCCTAGCAACCTCCTATGATCCTATTACAGATCAATAGCCTAGTAAACACCTATGTATTTTAACTTCCCTGAGTATTGCTCAGTGAGTCGGCTCCTTACTCAGATTACATATGAAGGGCAGTACAGCAGCTGTAACTTATGCTCTTAAAGCCAGTCCTTTACAACTTGGCATTCTCAGTCACAGTCTGCCTATCTACAGCTCCCTATCCTCAGTTTTTGATAGTATCAGCTGATGACAGAATGCTATCTGCTGCCAGATGCATGTTCAATTTCAAACTGAAGTTGAAAAAGAGACTTTAGTGAGACATTTTAGCAAACTTTGTAAAGAAGTTAAGGACATTAGTGAAGTGTATGATAGAGGATTATGGAGTGGTGGATGGGACTGTCATATTATACTGAAAGTGGAAAAAATGTTCATATCCCTAGTATGACAAATATAGAAGGTAACAGGGGTGTTCTAATATATTGAGGACAACCTAAAATATGTTTTTTTCTTTGTAGAAAAGAGGATCCATTTGATAAGTAACTGTGATAACAGGAAATGTTATATTTCTGAAAAAAAAAACAGGCCATATTGCAAAAACAAAAGTGAATTCAAATGTTATAAATGTAACAGAACCGGGCATTCATGGATGGATTGTAATCAAGAGAAAAATGTTGAAGAAGAAGAAAACAAAAGAGAGGATAGTATATGAAGAGAGAAAATACTCCCAATAAAAGATAAAAAGGAAGTAGGAAAGCAAGAGCAGTGTAAAAATAAAGATAAGGATAAAGAGAAAAATGAAAAAAAAAGATATTATAAAACACATTTCTCAAATAAGTAATGAGGAAGATATAAACTGGAAAACAGTGAAAGATAAAAATAATTAATTTGGCAAAAGAGTAAGAGAGAGAGAGAGAGAGAAAATAAAGTTAATGGGATAAGCATAAAAAAGAAAAAGAAAGGAAATGGATAATACAAATAAAATAAATACTCCAAATTATCACAGTTTCTGGTAAGCCACAACATAGACACAATGGCAGTTTTAGAATTCTTTCAGTAAATCTAAATAGTGTTAAAATATAACTAGAAAAATAGGAATCCTAACTTGGTATAGTATGATGCTGATGTAATAATATTGGAAGATGTAAGATTTTTGACAAAAGAATAGAGATTACAAACAAGGATTTTGGGGAGGAGATACAATATGGGATCTAGGAAAAGAACTATGTTCTGTTATTGTACTTTGTAGGAAGTCAGTGAAAATATTGAATATAGCATTGATAATGATGGGAAGACTAAGTACTATAGATCTTGGATGGCATAATCCGGTACATAGAATTACAGCACTGTATGCCTATTTAAAAGTAAAGAAAGACAACATTTATTTCATAACATTCTGGATTATGTAATAATTAATCTGACTATAATATTAACATGAGATTTTAATTGTGATTTGAGAGGAAAAACGAAGAAGAGAGGAAGTGATGTTAAAAACATTTTGAAGTTATAAAATGTGACAATTTATAGATTTGGAATAATAATTTGTGGACATACAGTTGAGGTGTATATACAACTGAAATCGATTTTATTATATCACAAAGGTTTAAATATAGCTCAGGGAGAATTAGTTGTAACAGGCTTTTCAGATCCTTCAGCCATATGGATAGAGATACAAGAAAATAAGGAATATATTAGATTGGGAAAGGAATAAAAAGAATAAATTAGAAATTGCGGGATGGAAATGGAAAGAAAATAACTATGCAGTTATGGAAAGATCACATTTCCACTACAGTGTGTTATAAAAACTAGCCCATGTGGTAGCTAGCATTTAAAGAAAAATATAAACAATGTTTTTAGAATGCCAGTCAGATGTAAAAAGAAAAAAAAAGCAGGAAATAAAACCATCAGATTATAAAACAATGTGTATAGATGGTTTAAAGTATTTATAAGGGGAAAAAAAAGAGGTATCAGCTTATTTGAATAGCATAGTTAAAGATAATACTAGTCTAATGACAGAAATGAAAGATGATAGAGGAGAGGTAAAAATATCCCAGGGATAAATTACGAATATTGTAATAATGAAAGAGGAGAGGTAAGAATATCTCAGGAACAAATTATGAATATCATAATAAATTGCGCAAAGAAAATGTTTCAAGACAGAAAGTACAAGAAAAATGGCATGTAAAAAACTTAACAGAGCAAGAATAAAAATGAATTGCAAAATGAGCTTTCCTTACATAAATTAGATAAGGTACTTGGACAAGTTAATTTTCAGCTGGTTTCAGGACCAGATGGAATATATACATTTTATAAGAATTTTAAGGATTGGCAGAAAAACAGTCCTTAAAGGTATGAATGAGTGATTACATGAAGTTTTTATGTATAAAGATGTATAGTGTTATTCTTAGATTTATGTGCATCAGTGTTTAAGCAGCATAGGTATGACTTTAAATAAAGAAAAACTAAAGGAATGGGTTATAAAATAATAATAGGAGTATCTTTTTAAGAAAGAAATCTCTGTGTTAGGAATATAATGTAGGGGTAATGAGGAACAATGGAATTACATTGGTGAAATAAAGGAGATTTTTATTTTTAGAAAACCTACATTTTAAACATAATAAAATAAACCTTTTTATTAAACAATAATTCATTTATACTGGAAAAGACTGCAGATTTAGTGAGTGCCTGTATGTTGCCAAAAATCTTTTTTTTTATTTAATATGGGGTTCAAGACTGAATCCAGTAAAGCGAGATGTCTTATATATAGATAAGGCCGCTGGGCATTTAGGATTAATGAACCCACTTGTTTGTGCTGCTTCTTTGATTTTGTATGAAGTTTTGTTTTGGATAAATGAAGTTAGTAGCAAAATTACTAATGTACAAATAATAAATAATGGAATAATGTTAACAAATTTCAAAAGAGGAACATAATGTTTAAATGAAGAAATGAAATGCTACCAAGAAAAAATATTTTATGGAAAATAAAAACTAATAAAATAGAAAATGAGCAAAAAGTGTGTTATAAAAATATCATGATACAATATTATGTTAATCCTTAGGCTGAATGAGTGAATGAAAAAGTTAAAGACATAAAAATATGAAAAGCAAGATGTAATGTAGAATGTTAAAACTTTTTATGGAAATTATTTTTTAAAAATTTAATAGTAAAAGGAAATTATGCCATATAAAAATCAATGTAACAGCTACAAACAAAGGCAATCTGAGGGTCATGATGCTCAGCACTAGAAGTCTAATTCTCAAAATGCACTCGCTTGAAGAACTTCTTAAATTGGAGAACACTGACATTTGTGCTGTAACAGAGACCTGGTTCAAGGCAGCAGAAAGCACCCCTGCACTACCAGGCTATAACTCATTACAAACCTTTCGGCCATAGTACTTGGACCGAAGCTCCAAAGGTGGTGGTGTTTCCATATTCACGAAGGATATACACACCAACAGACTGGTAGCCCAACATAATGCATCAGAGATATTTCAGGTGCAGCTAACATTGGGTAAGACAGTGATTTAGGTCATAGCCTGTTAAAGGTCCCCAACCATGTTATAAAGACTCACATGCCATGTTCCTAAGCACCCTGGAGAATATTAGGGTCCAACCTGACACTCTCATACTGGGCGACTTCAACTACCCTTCCATTAACTGGGAAAACTACTCATGTATCAATACACTTGCCTGAGGCTTCCTGGAATTCATTAATTCCAGTGCCCTGGACCAGATCATTCTTACCCCCACTAGAGGTAGCAACATCCTTGACCTGGTCATTACTAACATGGGTGACCGTTGCTCTACACCAATAGTCAACTCCTCCCTAGTTAGATCCGACCACAAACTAATCACCTTGGAAATCCACATCACTCCCCCCCCCCCCCCAATAAAGGTAACCATCATGAAAAACTTCTCCAAAGCTAACTTTGGGCTCCTAAAAACAGAGGTGGCTAACTTCATGGCACCCATGCAGATGGAGAATAGTTGCATGACTGCCGAATCATACACCAATGCACTGTACAAATACATACACAGATGCATGGATCTCACCATACCCAACAGAACCAAGATGCACTTTTCCAAAAAAAAGGAAGCCAACCTGGTGGTCCACTGCCATGAACAAACTCTACTACAGAAGGAGGAAACTGAAGCAGAATAAGGTGAAGTCCCAAAAATTCCTTATCAGCCTCAACAAAAAGTTGAAATCCCTCATCAAATCCTCTAAAGCTAGCTATGAAAACAGAATTGCAGCAGATAGTAAAGAAAACCACAAGGCTTTCTGTAGTTATGTAAAGAATCTCCATGGCAATACCCAGATTTTGTCAGAGCTACCGCACAATGGTACCTCCTATACCGAGCCAACAGATATTGCCAATATACTGGCCAACAGAATCAGTGCCAACTTTACCCCTCTCCCCCCCAAAGGACCAATCAAAATACCAGTAGATTGCCAGGCACCCAGTATTACTGCTGCACAGATTAAAACAGCACTGTCCACGTCCAAAAATACAGCTTCTGTGGGACCTGACAGTATCCCTGGCTGTGTTCTGCATGAACTACAGAGTGAACTGTCACCTCACCTATGTGCCCTGTTCAGTCACAGCTTCATGTCAGGCTTTGTCCCTACCAAATAGCACAATGCTACAGTCATCCCTCTCCACAAAGGACGAGTGACTACAGACCCTGGGAACTATTGCCCTATTAGCCTAACGAGTCTGATCTGCAAAGCTATGGAATGCATCATCATGGACCTAATAAGCAAGGATATAGGGAATCTCCAAACTCTGGATCCCACACAGTTTGGTTTTGTGAAGGGTAGATCATGCAGGTCTATATTAGAATGACAAAACCTCACTTACGCAAATCCTGAAAGGCTGACACATAAACAGAAAACCACATGAACACCAAACATCCTTAAGTGTAAAATTCAAAATAATGAATCACCATAGTTGTCCACACCATGTTTAGTGAGGTAAAATGTCAGTAGGAGATTCCCTTATCCGGTATAGCTCCCTAACAGAAATATGCAATAGTTACTGACCTTAGGGTTAGGGTGCATGTTAAGGTATGTGCATATATAGTAATACATTCATATTTATTTTGTTTGGGTAGGCAGTACGTAGTGGGCAGTGGAGTTAGCCAATTATGGCAATTTGATATTTTGAATTTCGTGCTTAAGGACGTTCGGTGTTCTTGTGGTTCGCTGTGTATGTGCCAGCCTTTTGGGATTTGCGTAAGCGAGGTTTCAGCATTCTAATATAGACCCGATCATGCCTGGTCAACTTGGTCGACTTCTTTGAGTCAGTCACCAGTGCTGTGGATGAAGGCAAGGTGGTTCATACAGCCTACCTTGATCTGGCCAAGGCCATTGATTCCATTCCCCACTCAGGAATCATAGAAAAACTCAGTAAGCTAGGCATCAACCCCTACATCACTAGTTGGGTTGCAAACTGGGCTCTATCTGTGAGCCACAGTGTGAAAGTAGCTGACTCCAAGTCAGAATGCCGACCAGTCATGAGTGGAATCCCACAGGCTTCGGTCCTGGGTCCTCTCCTATTTGGTATCTACTTCTCAGAAGTACAGGCCAAGAAGAAGGGACTCTGGCTGACAAAGTTCACAGACAATTGCAAGTTGGGAGCCATTATTAACTCCCCAAGTTATGTTGACATCCTACAGAAAGACCTCACTGAGACCAACGACTGGTGTCAGAACCATGGCCTTAAGTTCAATGCCAAAAAAATGTGCTGTCATCCCCTTTGGGAAAAACCCACTTGCCATGAATTACCACATCAATGGTAGTCCACTGAACACAGAAGCCGTTATAAGAGATCTGGGAACACAGGTTGACAGCAACCTCTTTTTTGACCACCACATTGCCACTGTGGTCAGAAAGTCCTTCTATGTGGCACATCTCATTACTAAGGGTTTTGCATCCAGGAAGAAAGAGGTCATTGTCTCCCTCTACTCTTCCCTCATTAAGCCAATCATCAAGTACAATGCCCCCATTGGCATGTACCTCACTAGACATCTGCAACAACTGGAGAGGCTGCAAAAATACCTCACAAAGAGGATCCTAGGCCTAAAACACTTGTCCTATATGGACAGACTCAAAAGATTCCAACTATTCTCTGTCTCATATCGCCTGCTTAGTGGCGATCTCTGCTTGACTTACCAAGCCATGTATGACCCAGCTCTGTTAGAAATGCTACATCTAAAGAAATCCCAGTCCATCCATGTCACACACTTCAGAGACCTCAACCTCATTACTACAATTAACAGAACAAGCTGGAGGGACAGGTTCCTCACCCAGAGACTGCCCATGCTATGGAATAGACTTCCCATACATGTCAAATGGAGCTCCTCACTGGCCCTCTTCAAGAGAAATCTTGATGAGTGGATGTGAAATAGAAAGTTCACCCCAGGGATCACTCCAGTGGCTCTGCTCAACAGAGGCACTAGAAACTAAGGTCAGGTGACACGATGCCAGGGTAATCCTATGGGCTAGGGTTGTAAAGGCTCCAGGGCCATTAGCCTAGTACACACCAATGAACCGATGGAATAATTTTTGTATATTGTGGTAACGAAAAAATATAGAGCATGTTTTCTTGCAAAATATAAAGTTTGCAAAATTGTGGAAAGAAATTAAGTGAAGAAAAGTTATTCTGAAATATAAAAGAGGTAAATTAAATAAATATGGATACCACTATGTATGAATATTAGAGCAATAAAAATAAGAAACAGATTACTAAAATAGAAAAAAGATTATTCTACTTTGTCTGGACCATTTGGAATGAAAGGATGAATGAAATGTTTAATGGTAAATGGAGACCAGCAGTAATTTCATGAAAAATTAGATGGTGGTTTCGAAAAAGGGAGTGGGGGTCAAATAAGTGTAACAAAGATAGACATTTAACATGATAATGAAAAGCAGGATATTTATGATTAAATGACAGTAGCAGAAAGAAATGGAAAATTGTACATTGTATAAATTGTAAATATGTAAGTTTGTAAATACTATTGTAAACACTGTTTTAAATAAAGAACTCCTACTATTTTTAATATGTGCAATGGGATCTTTTATATCCACCTGAGTTCCCACCAACAAAGGCAGATGGAGCCCTGGTTTAATATCTCATCCAAAGGATGGCATACTCAGGAATTTAGCACACTCCATAGGCTATGCTGCAATGTTAGTACTGGAAAATTAATCCTTTTAATTTGTTTAGGAATAGAACACACAACCTTCTGCAAGAAAGGAAAATCTGCTACCTGAAGAGCTACTGAGATTGCAATGTGTGTGTGTGTGTGTGTGTGTGTGTGTGTGTGTGTGTGTGTGTGTGTGTGTGTGTATGTGTATGTGTGTGTGTGTGTGTGTGTGTGTGTGGTAAATGGTTTATATTTTTTTTCTCCTCATTTGGTAGTTATTTCTAACTTACAGTATTTCAAAAGGTAATTAGTGCTGACCACATTGCAGCTTCACAGATGTCAACTACAGTAACACTAAGGAAAAATGTTAGAGGTAACACAGCCCTCATGAGGCACTCCTCTGTGGATAAAGGGAGCGGTTTCCCATTTATCAAAAATGAATACAGTGTTCCAATCAATGGGAGTGGTAGTTTATAGTCACTCTCTCTCTCCCCTCTCTGATACTGGCAAAGGACACAAATAATTGGTCATCACTGCAGAGGCCCTTTGTACTGTCAACATACTATCTACACTCCTGGTTGCATCCATGATATGTTGAAGGAACCCTCCTCTGCTTTCAAAAATTGTAGTAAAATCCCTGTAAGTTAATGAACTAGTTCAGGTTTCACACTGTATCCACTTTATGTGAAAACATAAGTCATTCGTCATATCTAGAGTGCTTCCATTTGTATAGGTTAAGAAGATCTGACTGCAGGTTTTATAGATCTAAAATTCTTCTGACTGAGGTAATGGCTACCAAGATAACAGTCTTCCAGGGAAGAAATTTAAAAATAATTGAAGAAGTAGGCTCAAAAAGCATCAGTGTTAGTTTCTCAACTGCACAGTAAAGGTTTCAGGGTTGATATACAGTTCTGTTCTTAGTAGATAAATAACCTTATATGATGCTTTGCACACCTATAATGATACCAGAGACATGGATTCATGGCCCCTGGACTACTTGCTTAAGGCTGACATCTGCACCTTAATGGGAGCGTGACTAAGACCTGACTTACAAAAGCTACAGAAACTACTATACTGCCTGAAGAGTGCTGAGTTGTTACTGCTATTCCATTTGTCCTTTTAAGTTATCTAGGTTAAGGACTGTGTGATAAGTCAGAAAAAAATACTACCCTACTAGTGTATTTCTCCCTTCTGGTTTTCAGAGCTCTTTACTGTTGGGTAACTTCTATATACATGCCACAGTTTGCGTTATTGAAACAGCAAGGACTACATTTGGGCTACATGTGGGTTGGCCATCAAAGAGGCACTGAATATCACTTCTACCTGGAAACACCTGCATATGCCAGCATATTTTATGATCACAGATGAGAGAAAAAATACTAAGGGGACCCTACAAGACACAGGTGAGTCAAAGCATCTTTGTTGTAGTCCATTGGTCTTGGAAAAAGGGAAAATATTTAAGACATGTTAAGTTGTTTGACAATGTAAGGACAATCTAAAGGGGTTACAGCCCAACAAAACCCCTATAGAATCAGATCCCATCTGTAAGGTATGAGCAGATAATAATTATGTATGCCACCAGGTGATTTACTGTCTGTAAGATGATTGATTATTGCATATTACCATGGAAACAGATGGCTGACAAGTCTTCCTGCTTCTCCAGGGATGGCATTCACCTCTCTTACCAAGGCTTTTGTATTCAGGATAAAGCCTTTGCTGTGCCCATACTGCCTCTTATATGCAGAGTCCAACTAATGGACATTCAAATCTAGTACACTCTAAATTGAAACACATTGTTATGGCTCCAATCATTGTCAATGTTTTATTTTTATTTTTAAACAACTTTACTGAATTATCGCTTGTGACATAGACAGATTTACATTTTTACAAAAGTAATCAGACTATTTTAACAAATTAACATTAACAAACAGTATACTTCACATATATTGCTATATATCATATAACCTAATTTCTGCCCCCTTTTTTTAAAAAAGAAGCATCTTAATTAAACCATCACTTTTGACATAAGCAATCATCCATTTATATAAATGAAAACAAACCATACCAACACAATCCTAGTTGCAAGCATTTTACATCACAAACCATACTGACACACTTCCCGTTGCAAACATTATACATCACTTATAATCTACCCAGTCATTTTCAGTCAAACATTACATGCTCATTTAAGTCTTGCCTTCTTTTAAACCTCAATCATCCCCTCTATGTATTATTCCCACATTTCCCATGTTTTCCTATTTAGTTTACCCATACCTATTTTCTAAAGATCTCAATTCAAGTTTTTTATCTTTGTTACTATATTCACTACTTCCAATATGGCTGGTTTAGATTTTGATATCTATTTCTAGTAATTGCTTTTTTGGCAGCCACCATAATTCAACATAGCAAGGCCTTTCCATATCAAGGCAATTCTGATTCTGTATCACAGCTTAGAAAACTCATCTCCCTCGTCACACCAAGCCACCAACCCAGCATCACCAACAGTGCATCCCACAGGGAATCATTAAAGTCTGCCAACCCACCACAATCCCAGAAAATATGTTCCCAAATACTTCCTTTTTCCCTGTCACACCTCCAACACTTGCTGTCTACCTAAGGAAGAATTCTCTGGAATCTACTTTAAAAATATCTAAGTAAACATTTCTAAGCAAAAATCCTAAATCTTCTAGATTATGTTGCAGATTTGGGAGACATACATATATCCTCCCATTGTTTCTGCTGAACCTGAAGCTCTCCTGCAACTTGAATGCATTCATATTTGTATAGTTATGGAAACATGGTTTCAGAGCTATGGCAGGACCCCCTCTCTTCTTGGGTATAATGCCTATCATGTCTTCAGTCCCATTGGTATATGTAGGGGAGTAATAGCAGTATTTGTCAAGAATATCACCTCATGACTGATTCTTTGGGCTACCGCATGTGAACTACTAGAAGTCCAAATTATCCTAAATAAGACTATCATTTCATAATATAGAACACCCTCTTTGTCCCCTTGTGAGCACAACAGATATCTTAACACATTAGCTGAAATTCAAATTAAACAAAACACCTTTCTAGTGGGGGACTTTAACCATCCATCGATACATTGTCTGACCCTTTTACTCTGGCAATGGTTGGCATGCTCATGCTTCCTTGACATTACAGATGCTAACTCTCTTTTCCAAATGGCTAGCCATCCTACTAGATGCCTCAATATCCAGGATTTCATCTATAAAAGTATAACCACTTCATGCGCAGCCCCATATGTATCAACATCTCTTGTTAAATCAGATCATAATTTAGTAACTTTTTCCTTTAAAATGGGTGGTACTTCCCCTGTAAATAGCTCTGCATTTAGGGACGTCTCTAAAGCAAACCTTCCTCAGTTACTTGGTGATTTAAACTAATTTTACTTTAATCCTCCTCTGAAGGATCTTATTGCAAAAGCTGCTTACCTATGCCTTTGACTTCTACTGCTATTTAAATTGTTGCAGATAGGGACTGTCTTATCAACGCAGCTAACACAATGAGAAGTTTAAAAACAAGCCCCTGTGATAGAAAACAAATATAAGCATTAAGGAGTTTCTTTCTCTTGTTACATAATTTATTTATAAGGGGTCTAATTCTACCTTCGTCAAGAGCACACCTAAGGAAACTAACAATGAGTTTAAATAACTTTTAAGAAGCTCAAAGCTGAGTATAAACTTAAAATAGCCACTAAAACCAAAAATTAACTATGACAGGAAGTTAAGAAATAACACCCAACAGTATTCTGAGCTAGTCCACAATAGTACTGCACTCTCTGAACCAAACCAAGTAGGTAATATCCTAGCTAACAAATTTAGTGCAAATTTTACTCCACCCTCAATAATAGCTCTCCCAAAGGTTCTGCAGTCTCATCCTCTTCCTTTTATTACTATGGAACATGTTCTCTGAGCTCTTTCAAAAACTAAGAATAATTGTTCCAAGGACTCTGCCAACATACAAGATTGCCTAATTATCGCTGTCAAATATGGCCTTTCTGAACCCCCTACTTAAAGTCTTTATCTAAGCTTCTCCATTGGTTACATCTTTATCTAAGCTTCTCCATTGGTTACATACCAGAAGCCTGGAAAACAGCTATTGTAATGCCTTTACACAAGGGTAGCCCTAACATGGACAATGGTGACTATAGACCCATTAGTCTCACAAACCTTATATGTAAAGCTATGAAGTACATTATCATAGACTTCATTAATCTGGACATTGATAAATCTCTTAACCCTGGACCCTCATCAATTTGGCTTTTTCAAAGGAAGATCCTTCATCTTTAATTTCTTTGAAAAAGTAACTGAAGCAGAGGGTAGTGGTTACGCATTACATACAGCATATCTAGATCTACCCAAGGCCTTTGACACTATTCTCCATGCAAGCATCATTGATAGACTTGTAAATCGGAATATAAATCATGACATTGTACAATGGATAACTAACTGGTTGTCTGATCTGACAAAACCCATGTAGTTAGAGTAGCAGGTACCACTTCTGAAAGCAAAAAAGTTACCAGTGGTGTACTGCAGGGCTTGGTTTTGGGTCCTGTCTTATTTGGCATATATTTCTTAGACCTCTAGACCAGCATGCCTGGCTTATAGTTAACTACTATGTTTGCAGATAAGTGTAAACTGGGTGCACTTAGTCATCAGCTTACTCAAAATTGCTTCAACACAGCTTAGACAATGTTAACAATGTTTGCAAAAACAGTCTTCTCAAATTAAATGCAAAAAATGTGTCATAATTAATTTTGGTGAACAAAACAGTTTCACTTACCATGCAGGAGATATATCCTCCAGTCAGACACTGTTGTAAGGGGTCTAGGCATTCTTGTTGCTAATTTCTTATTGTTTGACTTCATGTCCACAGTAGATCAGAAAGCCTTTTATCTGGCATTTTCACTATATCCAGAGAAGTCTTAATTCCATTTTACTCGTATCTTATCAGACCCATTATTGAATATCATGCACTTTTAGCATATGTTTATCTAAACATATCACACAACTCGAGAGACCTCAGAGACTCATAACTAGAAAGATCAGTAGCCATAAAAATCTTAGTTATCAGGAGAGACTGCAGCCCTTTCTTTTTAGTCAGTTTCTTATAGACTTTTTTGTGGAGAACTATATCTACCCTTTCATACCATGAAAGACCATCTTGGCATTATAAATTCATATTCTAATGTATCCTTCACCTCTGGAGCAAATTTCCCCTATATGTCAGATACAGTAGCAATTATGCTGGTTGCCACAAGGCAAGCCAACATAATTGGATGGGAAGCCTCAAATTCTCTCCCAGCTTATCCTGTCTTGCCCTTAATCAGGCTAGAGGAAAATTTTGAATAAGATCTTTTGGTTAGTCTAAAAGTGGTCTGCAGACTAATTGCCTAGTACTTATCTGTGAACCTGTGTCTGATAATAAACATTATAAATGGGTTATGAGTTTAACCATGGCAGCTGCAGTGGACTCAGCTTTTACAAATTTAGTACTTGCCAATTGAGAATATTCTTTTCTTTAAAGAGAGGAAATATTTAGAAATGTATGATTTTAAAACACTTATTGACAAGATTTCTTGTATGGGATGGGACTTTGGACAGTTTGGATAACTTACTAGGAAGATGAATCTTTTTTAATATATTTTTTACAACTAATATAGCTGATAATATGATGCATTGAAGTTGTATATAACAATAATGGGGAAAAAATTTATACCTAGGGTATTTAGAAAACCTTTATTAATTCCTACTTGGATTATACAAGTAATATAACTTATTTGATGAGTACAACTTTTATTATTTTATTTTATTTATTTAACATTTGTTAACCGGGAAAGTCTGACTTGGAACGATGCCAATTTTCAGTGGAGGCCTGGGAAGAAATGCTCCAGATGCATGTCTTTGTAAAGTGAGAGGAAACCAGAGTACCCAGAGGAAACCCACACAAATACAAGAAAGACATGTAGACTCCACACACAAGGCACTCCAGCCGAGAATTGAACCAGAGAACCTCTTGCTGTGATGCGACAATGCTACTGCTGCACCACTACTCAATCCACCTTATTTGATTTTGTATTCTTTTTGCTAATGATAGAGCATTTGTACAAGAAGCAATCCATCTGATAATCCTTTTATCTGTGATAGTTAAAAGAGAGAAATGTTTGAGGACTTTACAAAAGATGTTAGTGAATACAGAAAAAATAAATTTTTCTATGGATAATTTTTGGTATTTAGCTCTGATTCTGTGACAATGGTAATGTTGTTGGTTTAAATTAAGTATATCTATGGTTGATAGGGACAATGGTCAGAAGGCACAAGCGGGGGATACATTCACTAATATTTCCAAAGTTGATTTTATTTCTTTACTGAAAGTGATTGCCTTTATTACAGATTATGTAAGGCTGCATTCATCTCTTCAGTCATACAGATTTCTAAATATTATGTAAAGGAAAGTCCTCTGTTCTTTCACTGGCTGCAGAAATCTTAGTTTTGAAATATATACATTCAAGCTGCCTGAACAGGAAGACAATGGATGATGTGTGAAAATAAAGCAGTTAAAGGTCAAGGTGGCACAGTTTCTCATCAGTCTGTGTATCTATTCTTTTGTTGACCAGACCAGTCCCAATAGGCTAGTATCCTTCCTTCAGGTGGGACTCAAGGTGGCTTTTTAGATTACTAGGGAAAATTTGGCAAGGGGAATCAGGGAACTTCTTGTTTTTTTTTTTTTTCAGTACTTGGTGTGGGATCTTACTTCCACCTGCATTCCCACAAATTCAAGGAGATCAGTCCTTGGTTTAACATCTCAGCTGAAGGAACTTGAAATTATGTCATTTATAGCACTTCCATGTGGAAATAGTAAATAAACCTAAGGTATCATACGCAAACTAAAACAGTCTGGAGACAACAATCTCCTCTTTAGTAATAGCGAGGAAAATAATTTTTAGTTAACTAAATCTGAGCATCTCATTTTTATGATTGTTAAACTGATTATTTAATTTTATGCATTGTGTATTCTAATACATAAATAGATCTTATAAAAAATTGCACTCTTTTACATTTAATGAGCGTACTTATTAAGGAACTTGTCTTGTTAAAAGTATATATAACACTAGTCACTACAACACCTCTAGTACTTAAAAGCTGAGAAAGGTTTTTAATTGCATTATGACTGTGTTGGTATGATGACATTAGATGGTATTAAGAACCAATTATTCTGGCTATTTAATTAGCCTTCCACAGTGTAAGCAACTTGTCCTTATGTTTTACCAATTATTTTGGCCATTTAATTATCTATGATAGTAAATGAAAGCCAGTGTTCTGCTTTATGATATTAAGTTTTATATTCTGAGAAGGTAACTTTTGTAATACTGAGACTCATTAGTGCAAGTCCCAGAATACCAAGACTGAATGAGCAAAACAACAGACTTGCATACAATAGGTCGAAGGTCACTGGGTCTCACTGTATTCCCTGTTTTCCAAGTATTACAGTCCCAGAGTTACTATGTATAAGGAGAAGAAGGGTAATGAATATGATCCTCTCAGTAGTGACTACAGAGCAAAAAACAACTTAAAGGAAGACACTGAATTTTGACATTTGTACTTCTGTTATTTTTTCCCTGCAGTCCAAGCAATTGCTTTATTATTCTCAGAATTACAAGATGTAATCTTCTGAATATGATTTTAGATTTTAGAATTAACTTATGTATGTTATTCATTGAAAAGACTATTCAGATAATTGAAACTGTACCGATTTCACAGATATTTTTGTCTGTAGAGCATACTGATAAAGAAAACCTAAACCTGTACTTCGTGATAACATTTTCTTTCACTTTGAACATGTAATTCAGTCTTCTTTTTTTAATTCTGAAGAAGGACCGAAAGTTAATGGCTATGTAATTACTGGCTAACTATACTGAAGAACATCTCTTATAAACTTGATTCATCAGCTGCAGCTCACGTACACAGGTATATGGTAATTAATGGTCAAACAGTAGCTGCAACTTTATGAGATGTAACCATTATTGGGGAATATATGGCATGTGACTCTTTGTGGACAGTACTGTAAAGGTTCTTATTGAATGCAGTTCATGTTTAATATCTCTTCATACCTCTGTCTTGACTATGTTCAGGTATTTCCAAAACTTGCACAGTTACTTAAAACCACAAGTCATAATCTTATTACAGTGTTTAAATCTCTTTTTGCAAGGCATGCCATGTCTAATAAAGGGATATTAAACAGTGGCCCACAGTTCTAGAGTCAAGAATTCAGTAACTGTGAGACAGATGGAGAATTTAAATACACTTTGTACCCTGTATATTCACAGAGCAATCATCATCAAAAAGTGATAATTCATTGAATTTGAATTGGTATTATCAGTTCAGCGATAAATTACACATCAATGCAATTTATATGACTCTTGCCAGCACAACCAGTGATGGGTTGATGTTTGAAATCCAATTGACTTCATACTCATTGTCTCTAAATGACAGCAATGTGTTATTAAATTGTTGCATTAATGAAAAGGTTAATACGAGTTCTGCTATACAAGGTCATAAAAAAGCATTCTGTTTTGTAAATAGGGGAATGAGAAAGGACAAATGCGGATTCTGTGACTGGTTCATAAGAACAACCTTGGTCATGTCTAATTCAAGGTCTTGGTGTGCAAGTGTAGACAATAAAGAAACAAGAAACATTTGATCAAGTAGTCACACTCAGCAAAAGTTGAATTGTCTTCATATTCAGTCAGAAGCCAACTTTATGCAGAAATCATCACCACTTTCTCTGAGTGAAAACGTTTCTGCAAGTAATGATTCAAATCAACAGGGAAGTCTCCAGTCTCAGGAAGTGATCAAGAATGAAGTAAATAGGATATGACTGAGCCATATAATGCTTAACTGACAATGACTGGATAGATTATAAGTGATGTATAATGTTTGCAACTACAGTTGTTTCAAAGGTATCTGTGATGTATGCTGTTTGCAAATAAAGTGTGTCATGTTGTTTGTTTTTCCTTTGTATAAATATAAGACTGCTTATGTCATGTGTGAAAATGGAATACAGATATTTGTTGAAAAAAAAAGAATGAAGCAAGTAAAATTAACATCTGCAGGCTGTTTTGAAAGGCAGTGTGAAGTTTCTGGTCAGAGTACAATTAATAGATATTAAAGATACTGAAGACTGATGAAGAAACAGGTGTGATGCAAGGACTATATAGTTTATAAATGTTGTATGTGTACTTCAAATGCTGGAAAAATACTATTCATTTCTAAGATATATATATATATATATATATATATATATATATATATATATATATATGCATATGTCACATGATACATGTGGTATACTGATAATGTAGAGTATGTACTTAAAATTGTTACAATTGATGTATTTATTAAAAAAAATAATCTTTTAAAGTAAGGGGGATTCCACGTGCATTTTATAAGGTAATTATATAGTGAGTATGTGGTAGCTGTGTCTTTAAAAAATGCTACCATTAGTAGGATTAGGGTGCCCTGTGAGATTCTTCCCTGTGCAGTTTAGTACAAATTCTTGTTGGAAGTACAATATGCCTGATGTCACTGCTCAGTTTCATGTTTTATGTTGGTGATAATGTTTTGCTTTCCATTTCAGTGTTGGTGAGATTAGTTATGACCATTTGAGTGCCAGCAAGTTTCACACTCCAATTTTACAAGAACAATCATGTATATATAACCATTTGCGATATAGACACTGAACATCTAAAACAGCTTTTCTCTGAGTATGGAAATCTCAGAGTTGATGTATATAGATTCGGGGGGAGGACTTGCCCCACATGGGGGTACAGAGGGGGGCCTCCCCACTCAAAAAAGATATTTTAAGGTTAGGAGCAATTTTCGAGAGTTTCTTCTTTTTTTCTTCAGATTTTTGGCACTTTGCATATTGAATGCTGACATTTCAAAAGGGAGCCATACCCCCCCCACACACACACAGAAATATAGAGATAGATAGTAGAAATTTTGTGGGGTACTCCTGCAAAAAATAATGTTTATTTATTTATTTATTTTAAGTTGATGAACAAGCTCCTTTGCTTGATCTTTTTAGGTTCATTTATATTAGTATATGTGAGATTGTTACATACTCATATATAACTACATACATATATGTATATGTATATATATATATATATATATATATATATATATATATATATATACACACACACACACATATATATATATAAAGATATATATAAAGATTATATATATATATATATATATATATATATATCACACATATATATTTACATATAAAGCTACACATACATGTATGTATATATATATATATATATATATATATATATATATATATATATATATATATGTATACACACACAAACACAAACACACACATCAAAATTATATCACTGACTCCAGTAACACAAAAGCATAATAAGACATGAAAATACCTGCTAATTATACAAGCCAACTCTGAGATTGTAGTACAGAGGTTAAAGTGCTAATTTCCCAATCCCTGCTGTACAGCAATCTCAGATAACCGATTTCTCATGCATTTCCACACACTGATGTTCCCTGAGTTGAAGTTCCGGGTTTCAATATTTAGTTATTTATTTCCTATTTTGGTGCTTCAAAGACTTAAGTTAGACACACACACATGCAGATATATATATGTGTGTGTGTGTGTGTGTGTGTGTGTGTATATACATATATATATATATATATATATATATATATATATATATATATATATATATATATATATATATATATATATATATATATATATACATATATATATATATATATATACATACATATATATATATATATATATATATATACACATATACATATATATATATATATATATATATATATGTAGGTGTGTGTGTGTGTGCGTGTGAATTTATATATATAAACTATCACATCTGTCAAGCTTAAACATGGTTCTGCAGGTGTGATACTTCCAATTCTATTATTCTGAATAATGAAATTTGAGTTAATATGTCTGTTTCAATTAAATAGATATCAGGAAATTGCAATTTGTCAAAAGAAATAAAATGACTTAGATAAGCCCGTGCTACAGGCAGCAGTTACAGCCCAAAAAGCAAAAACAAAAATAAGAAAATAGGAACATGGTTACTTCAGAAACATCTCATTATATCCATATTTAAAGTCAGAATAAAACAACAAAATACAAAAATGCAAAGGCTTCCACACACACTGCTTTTTCAGTGCTAAAAATGCATTCCCGTATAAAAAAAAAGTTTAAGTAGCTATCACACATCTAGCAATAGCCAATAAAAGTTCATACTAAATGATGACAGGATTACCATTCATGAAAAACTCAGACCAAAAGCTGTATTTGTTTTTCTGTTATTGTTGTTAAAGGACTGCATTTACTCATATAGCTTCATAACAGTAAACACACCTTTAAAATGTTTTTACAAGCTCCACTGTACCCCATATACTATCTCAACAGTTGCTCACCTTTGTAGAAACAATAAAATACTACACATAGGGAATCCCAGCCAGTGCACATATATAAACAAGATCAACAGTGATTATAGGTTACCATAAGCTTCATCACAAACTTTGTTGTATTTCTGGTTCTGTATTACCTCAAAACTGTGTACACTTATACCACATACAATAAAATTTATTTCTAGCCAAACTGTTATTCAGTAAAGTGCTTTCAGCCATACAGAGTCAGTAATTTGTCATTCAGTCAAATGCTTATTCTATCACATGTGCACGATCCATACATATTTACATGGATTTATGTTATTTTGTCAAATATTTGAATGTCGAATTGCACAGCATTAACATGAAAAACATCAAAATGACAGTAAAAAAAAAAAACAGCAAAACAATTTTTTTCTGGGGAGGGGAGGCAATCTCCTCTATATACCCTATACTCCATGCTAGTTATATATACTAACCTCAAGATCAAACAGTAGTGGGGAAATTGCCAATAGACCAATCCTCTCTGTACCATGATTACACACTGTAGGTTTATTCCTATATATCAACATTTCTGAAGCTGACATGTTTGTTTTCTAGGTTTTGTTCCTCAACATTTACAACTCTAGAGATACTACAGTGCACCACCTATATATATATATATATATATATATATATATATATATATATATATATGTATAAAACATCAAACATTCATAATATTGATTTTTTTTCTCATTTGATCACTTCTGTAGGCATTAAGTTTGTGTGAGATCATTAATAGTGCAGATTGGAGAATTTTCCTTTTCCCCACTGTAGGGTGATCTTAGCATTGGTATATATAATTAGCAGGGGGTGCGAAAGGGTTGTAAACATGATTTTTTTTGTTTTTTTTTTTTGAAATATTAAAGAACAAAAGATGATGAAAGAACAAAAGAAAAACATCATTCTAAGTATATAGCTATATAAATGTCGTGCACATACACACACACACACACACACATATATACTATCACAACTTTGTGACATAAACTGGTTATGCATGTTTGGCAGGTCCATATCTACCATTCTGTATAATGAAATGGGTAATATGTCCATCTCAGTGAAGTGGGACGTCATGAAAATGTGTTAACTTCCTAAAGGAGAAAAATGACTCTGAGATGAGTTACTCCATGCTACAGATTTAAAGTCATAATAAGAAAATAAAATGTACAAATGCAAAGACTTTCACACACACTGTTTTTTTAATGCTAAAAGTTCTTTCAGTATAGAAACGTTTAATTAGCTGTCACAACTTGCAATAAGCAATTTGTATACTGAATGACATCAACATTTCCATTCATAAAAAAAAAAAAAAAAAAAACTCAGACCCCAAACTATGTTTTTTTTTTTTGCTAAAAATACTGCAATCACTCATTTAAATTAAACTCATAAACAAAAGTATTTTGTCCAAAAATGTGTACTTTGGTATTGCACTGTACAGTTTTTAATATCTTGGATTGCTTCTGTTTCAAAACAGACTTCAGAATTATGCATGAATCGGGTGTATCCAAGATGGTGACTTTTTCACAGCACTAAGTCTTGTCTCTGCTTCTCTATAATATATCTAACAGGATTTTTCAATATAATTATTTTCACTTACAAAATGATAGAGATATAATTGGTCACCCTTCTAGCAAAACTTATCTAAGAAAAATCAATGTTTTATTACTTTTTTCCCGTCAAAGAAAAATCAATAGATTTTACATGCTTAAAATGGGTCACTCTAAATTTACTACTCAAGGTGCTTCTTTGAAAAAAGTCTTACAGTCTGTTCTCAGCCACATACAAGATTTAACTTTAAAAATGGACAGATTAGATAGCAAAATAGATAATACAAAAGAAAAATATAAAAAACAAAGAGACTTATTGAATGGTGTTGTCAAACAACAATATCTCCAAAAATCAGGTATAGAGGAAGCAGTGAATGACCTCGATGGTAGAATAACTAAACATGAGAATCATATGGAATCTGTGCTCAAACAAAATATCTAATTTTTGGAAAAAAAATAAAAAAAATAGACACAGGAGGAATAACATCAGGATGTATGGTGTCCTACAAAAAGGAAGAACATGATAATATGGTTCAGTTCCTGAATAATTGGCTGCCAAAGACTTTGAACTTGCCTGAAGCTTTGTCTTTTGGTAGAGAACATGCTCATAGAACTCTCTCTCTAACTTTCCTTTAAAGAAAAATCATCCATCTCCTAGATCAGTAATAGTTAAATTGTATTCCCATCAAGACAAAGATTTAGCATTGAAAACTGGGCAAATTCTCCCATCAAAATGAAGAAAAACTGTATTTGTTTTGACACTGATTGTTCTTCATCTGTTATGACTAAGAGAAGATAACATATTCCTTTCATTAAGACATTAAAGAAACTCAACATCAAAGATTTTTCCAGCCAAAATAAAAAGCTTTCTATTAAATGGGCAAAAACCTTCAATACTCTAGACAATATGTGGATTATACTAAGAAGAATAAACGTATTGATAAAGTGGATTAAATGGACTGGAGCTCAACTTCTATGAAAATAAATGCTAACAGAAAATAATTGGTCAGCAATGGACAAGAACAGTAAAAAACTGAGAGACATGGGAAACTTTGCACTCTTCTAAATGTTCATGCTTGCAAATAATTTCTTTTTTTATGTATCTTACAGTAATATTCATAGTTTTAACATGGGTATTATATGACATGAGGTAATGCTTTGCCTGATTTCATTAACTAATTTATTTATATTTAGTGATATATTTAGATAGTAGCTTGTCTGCGTTCTTCACTCTGTGTATGTGTGCATATATGTATATATATATATATATATATATATATATATATATATATATATATATATATATATATATATATATATATATATATATATATATGTATATATATATATATATATATATGTATATATATATATATGTGTGTGTGTGTGTGAATGTTTATGCATTCATTTGTGAATATGTGTATTATTTTATATAGATTGATTATATATAGATTATTATATTTTTATAGCTTGGGAGCTTTGTGTATAAAATGTTTTGGTGTTTGTTTTTTTATGTGTCATTGGAGTCAGAAGAGTGGTTTGATTGATATATGATGCCTATGGGCTTTGATGAGTGTTGCTTGTTGCTATGATGAAGGCAGTTGCTTGGTGGCATTACTTAGCTATGGTGGGGTTTTTTTTGTTTTTTTTTTTGTCATTTCTGAATAGATTTCTGTGTTTTTTTTTTTTTTTTTTTTTTTTTTGGCTTTGGTCTCTATTGTGGTCTGCAGTAGTATGTGTGGAAGTCACTGTGTAGTCACTGGGGCTGGATTGATAGTTTGTTTCATTGAAGTGTTTTATTTGAAGGAGCGTTCCAGTTTGAAAAATGCTGTTCCTTACTGTGATCACAGGCTTTTTCTGTTTGTTGAGCCTTCTGTGTGGTGTCCTTTTAATGCTGGAATCTTTTGAAACTTTCTGAAAGCCCTTAGTTTTGTTGCAAGTATTCCATTTAAAGTTGTTAACTCGCTTTGAGTACCTACGTGGACATGCATCTATAGGTGAATTGAACACTAAATGCTAACCCACAAATTCAAGAAAGAGAACATTAAGATGGACTGCATTGAATATTTTGTGTGTTTTTACTTTGTGGTTTGATATTTAGAAAAATATTTATTAAAATTTTAGGGATTTTTTTTCTGACATTAACTAAAGTTATATATAACATATAAAAGACACCCAAAGGCAGTAACCACGTAGAAGAATTGCCACCAACTCCGTATTGAGTGCTAAAAAGTTTATTTTACCACAAATCCAAAACCACGTAAAACATGAATGCCTTTATAATAATATGATGGAGGGGGAGATAAGGAAACGGGAGAGGATTAATAGGTGTCAATGGATTATAAGTAAAAAAGAAAAAGAATTATTATATGGGATAAAAAATAATGGTGATGTGAGAGTTATGAAACCGGACAAATGGGGGAGGTATTATATTCATGGACAATATTATATATGAAAGTAAAATGAATTCATTGTTATGGGATGAAACGAGGTATGGGGTTGTATCTATCAATGAAATAAATATAGCATACAATAAGATAGATTTATACAATATATTACAATAGGAATTGATTGATTATAGCTGTTATAAATTTTTAAAGGTAGATAAACCCAGAATACCCACAATTTTTGGGATACCGAAAATACATAAAAATGAATTCGATCCACTTCTTCGCCCTATAGTTTCAGCAGAAGGGTCTAAAACACAAGCTTTAGCTAAATATGTAGACAATAAATTAAAAAAGTTGTGGACCATAAGGACTAGTATTTTGAGAGATTCCTGGGATTTACTCAAGGACCTAAGGGATTGTTCTTGGCAGGACAATGTCCTATTTATTACTATAGATATAGTAGATCTATTTTCATCAATTCCCTATGAGGAAGGAAAAGAGATGTTGGAAGAAATCATTTTTGAATATGAAGGGATGACACATAAAGAAAAGTTGGTTAGCCTTTGGCTCATAGATTTGGTATTGAAATATAGTTTTATACATTTTAAAGGGGAATTCTTTCAACAAATAAATGGGGTAGCAATGGGGGCCGCATGTGCCCCTACCTATGCCAACCTAATATTAGCTAACTGGGAAGAAACATTTATATATAAAAAAATTTATATTGAAATCAGAATATAAAACCTGCTGGATTCTCTATAAAAGATTTTTAGATGACATAGTCATTTTTTGGACTACGGGAACAGAAATATTGAGTGAATTCCTAACATATATGAGGGAATCAACTAAATTTTTAGAATTCACCCATAACATTTCAGGAAGTAAATTAGTATATTTGGATTTAGAAGTGTATAAAGAAGGTCATAAATTTGAAATTAAGATATACAGAAAAGAAACCTTCTGTAATTCATATTTACACTTCCAGAGTGCACACCCTATGCACCGTAAAAGAAATATAGTTAAAGGGCAATTTGTTAGGGGAAGCCGCATGACAAGTTCTGATATAGATTTCAAGAAGGAATGTGATTTGCTTGAGAACATGTTTATGGAAAGAGGCTACCCCATGGAATTTATTAAACAAATAAGAATAAAGGTAGAAATAGGAAGGAATGGTAGATTTTCACCTATATATAATAATAAGCAGGTAGGAAATGAAATATGTATAAGTAATGTATACAACAAGAATAGTAACGGTGAGGAATTCCAGCAGGCACTAATATTGGAGTATAATGGCTTAAATAATGTTATTAAAAAAATATTTTTGAAGGAATGGGAAAAATTTATATCCCTAACGGACATAGAAAATTTGTCCAAAATACCTAAAAAAATAATTTATAAGAATTCCCAAAGTATAGGTAACATTTTATAAAAACAAATATAATTACAACAAAAGGAGGAATAAAACAGGCACATATAAATGCGGGTGTTGCAGTCAGTGTATTTATGTGTTGAATAAAGAAGGTTATTATTTGGAACGTAGAAATAGATGGGTGTATAGCCCAGATTATTTCAATTGTGAAACTAAAGGAATAGTTTATTTAGCCTTCTGTGAAAAATGTGGGGCCTTCTATATTGGTAAGATGGAGAGAGTATTAAAAAGAAGGATCTATGAGCACATGTATGACATATTGACAAAAAAGGAAAGCAACGCCCTATACAAACATAGTAAGATATGTGCTGAATATAAATATAAATTTTTAGTAATTGAACAGATTAAATGTGATATCAGGGGTGGACCCTGGGAGGATAAAATAGAATACAGAGAACTATGGTGGCAACTGACACTGGAAGCCGGTAGACATCCAGGCTTGAATGATAATATATCTATTCTAACATTGCTAAAATTAAGATCAGCAAAGTTATAGCAATAAGGTGAAATAATTTAGTTTGGCCACCAGAGGGTGACCCTGACTTATTAATCTAAATAGGTTTTAACAAATGATTTTAAATAACATATTTTATTGGTAATGTTTCTTGTATATTAATTTTAAGTTGTATAACTTTTTTAATTTCAATACTGACATGGGCCTACAACCATAAATATATGATTTTTCCAGTTGTCAAAATAATCATTGTTTTAACTTGAGTGATGATGTAATTTCTTTTTTGGTAAACCAGCACCAAGATTTTACTTAACTATTTATTTATTTAATTAACTAACTGAGGTTTTTATTGGATAGCTAATCAAATGAAAGCATATAAATGAATTGATTTGGATAACATACTGGTCATCTGAAGAAGTCATAATAATAGACGAAAATGCTGTGTCTTTTGCACATTTATTATAAAGGCGTTCATGTTTTATGTGGTTTTAGATTTGTGGTGAAATAAACTTTTTAGCACTCACTACGGAGTTGGCGGCAATTCTTCTACGTGGTCACTGCCTTTGGGTGTCTTTTGGAATTTATTTGCAGTATCTGATATATATAGCATATAATTATCTGAATTAATATTTTAATTAAATAACATGAATATGTCTATATTGGACAGTTGATTTTAATAAGAAGCTTTTATTCTGTTATTTCAATGGGTTTTGCGATAAAATAATATTTATGATATTTAATTTGTGTGTGCATAAGATCTTAATATATGAAGTCCTAGTGAAATCTCACCATTGTTTTGTAGAACGACTCTCTTAAATGTTAAATAAGTGTTTTTAAATGGATGGAAATTAATTTTTGGCTATCTTTATATTAGAAAGTTTGGTCTGGTTAATTGTTGGTAGATTCATAAAGTTGGAGTGGAGATGTTCCTGCTAACATTATGTGGTGCACTTGCTATATTTGCACATTGTAATAGATACTGCAGTCTATATTTTCACATGTTAGGTGACTGTTATAAAGATGCAGCGATCATAAGTTGCAGACCTGCAGAACTTCTGGCAGGTATATTAGTACCCTACATTGTAATCATATAATCCTCACACTTATTTTTGATCTAGGATATTTTGCAAGCTAATCGTGGTTTTATGCTGATATGTTGTATGCACTATCTTTCTTTATTATATGTACATCACTACTTTGCAGTCTCTAAATCTGGAATGTCTAGATCTTTATGTGGTATTTTAGTTTAGTATCTGCAAATAGTATATTTACAGACAGTGAGATAGATTTCTTTTAGGTCTAACTTACAATGAGTGTATAATCTCAGTAAAAGGCTATTGCAAGAAATAAGACCTTATTAGTAGTGATGATATGTTACTGGGGCTCTAAAAAGTGATTTAGATGTAGGAAGGCTGTAAAACATGCAGTCAAAAATAATTTTCTCAAAAGTAGCCTTTTCAAGGAAGTGGAATGAATCCTCATATGCACTTCACTTTCAAATGTCTACTACTTATCATAGTCATCTTGGGGATCACTCTACCACAGGCTAGACAAAAACTAATCATTTCAGAGTTCATTTGCATTTCACATGTATATTAAATATACGTTTTGATGAATCATTTCAACAGAACAGTATTTTCCATGGCTCACTGATCTTCAGCACAGATCTCTCCTGCTGTTTGCATTAAAATCTTTGACTCCTAATGGAAAAGTTATATAGTGCCATAGTTTTAGTGTAATTTATTTGGTAAACAATTTGGAAAAATAATAAATAGTTTTGCATAAGACTTACAGCTTTAAGATACTAATTTTATCAATATCCATGTCTTTCATCCCTTTTTTTCTTTTGTGGATGGTAAGATGGTTTAGTGGTAGCATTCCTGATTAGATAGGTAATGCTACATCTCATGTCAGTGTTTATCTACCAGTAGAAATTTTTTATATGTAATATTTTTATATCTTATTCAGAGACAAATTATAATAAGATATTATTGAACACAGTCATTCCAGGAATGGTACCTACAACAAGAGGACTATACAGCATTCACCCTCCCTGATACAGTATTATTCACATGTCATGACTCAGAATTACCCTCACTACAGTAACAGGCTCAGGTAGAATCACAGGTCTGTCCAGTATAGCATTGTCTTCTGTTTTCTTTTTCATTCTTGTGACACCACTGAATTTCCTGATTAAGCAGAAATCAATTGTATGGCTTGCAAGTAATATTATAAATATTTTCATGGTATTCAGATTATTGTGGATGATGCAAGTCATATAAGTTGTTGAAATCAAAGTGTCCTATAGTTTGTGTGGTTAATGTTCATTCACCTTTACAATTGTCCCAGCTGCAGTTATCATTGGAACTTCTGCCATAACTTTGATATGAAAACATATGTTATTTCTTAACACTGTGGCGGGTGATAATATGGTGACCATATCTCTTCTGTAATAAATTATGTTTATGTAGTTCTTAGTTTTACTGTGTCTGAAGACCACAGAAATAATTTATCAGTGCTTTGAAAAACTGATAGTGTTATAATATTGATAACACTAGTTATGTTTTTAATGGCTTAGTACAACATGGTTTTATCTGGAAGGATTATTCATTTTAATATAAAAACAGAATTTACAAATATTAACTTGAAAGTTTAAATTTTTTACTTTTCAAACATACTTTATTATGTCCTAATGCCAGTTTTTCTTTTTTTGT
Source organism: Protopterus annectens (assembly GCF_019279795.1). Classification (NCBI taxonomy): domain Eukaryota; kingdom Metazoa; phylum Chordata; order Ceratodontiformes; family Protopteridae; genus Protopterus; species Protopterus annectens. The sequence goes on from NC_056747.1 coordinate 598,825,069, forward strand.
TAGCGAAACTGTCCCTAAAAAACTAAGAGGGGGGCCTTGGGAGTACAAGTTAGAACATAGAGAACTTATTGGCAGATAGTTTTGGAATCTAATAGACCCCATGTCTTAATGATCATGTTTTCTTGGTACCCCTATTCAAATTAAGATCAGCTAAATTATAAATATGATAATTTACTTATTCTTGTACTATAATTACCTGTACTGTTTTAAAGATTTGTTTTATATATATATATATATATATATATATATATATATATATATATATATATATATATATATACACATAACATATTTTAGGGTAAAGTATCAATTAATTTATTATATATTTATTGATTTTTAACATGGTCATCAGTTTTACATTTATCTACATATATTTTTTATAAATTCATTATTTAAACGTATTATACTATTCATAATATATATTTCAATGCTTGATGAATTTTGTGCTGTGTTTTGCCAGTTTTTTATATTAATATTAATTACCTACACAGTTCAAAAGTGTTTTATTACACTTTTAAATGTTGTGGCTTTAAATGTTGGATTAATTTATTATTGCATTAATTAATAGGTGTATTTAAACTAGCAGAATTTGCTTTGTTACTGTTTGATCTGATTAAGTCTGAGGGAAACTTGGATGAAAACGTATTTACTTTCTACTTGTGGCATTAATAAATATTGAGCTTGGTTTATTTACTTTGAGCTTGATTTATCTCCAGCATCTTGTGTGGTAACTCTTTTTGGTCCGGAATATTGTTTTTACTGTTTTTTTAAATTTTTATATAACTTTAATTCAATTGTATTAAGTCACTGATATAAAAGTTTAAAGGTTTTACTTAATTCTAATGAGTTTTCCTAATGTTATATGATAACTTTATATCATTAGTTAGATATTATTTAAAATGTATAGGTTTTATACTATATTTTAAAAATATGTATCATAATAGTTAATGCAATCATATATGAGTACTCGTAGATTTCATTACATGATAGTAAGATCATTTTTTTAAGAAGCAATTGCATTTGACTGATATTAACACAAGTTACATGGTGATATTGAGGAGTAGTTTGTATGACTGTTTCATCAAGCTAGAAGTATTTCATTCCATGTTAGGCTGTTGTATTATTAACATACGAAGTATGTAATAGTTGTTTTTTGTGATTTTGTCCATAACAAAATATGTAAACTGATATGCATAAAAAAGACAAATGTTTAGAACATATTAATATATTTTAATTATTCTTATAACTTATAAAATATATGTATTACAAATGACTGTCTTCAAATGTCAGTAGTTTAAATAATTCTTTAAAGAGGAATAGTTTATTTAAATATTTAAGACTTCATAAGGCCCACACAGTTTTTCTACAAGAAACTAATTCATTAGAGGAAGATAAAAACAGACTGATTTCAAAGGAATATTCATTCTTAACTGCTTTTCAGTTTGGATTTAAAAGACAAGGTATACTTATTTTATGGCAAAAGTCATCAGTTATGCCTAGAGTAATTGTTAACTATTTGGATAAAAATGTTATGTTTGGTGATAGTTGAAATTAAAAACAATGTATACCTTTGCCAACTCTTATTGGATTCCATGAACTGGAGTTAAAGTTGAAAAACAAAATTAGAAATTATAACCCTATATATGAGATGAGGTGATTTTAAAAGTATTTGGTCAGAAAAAGACTCTGCATCTAATAAGAAACAGAATTTTGTCATCAGCTATATATCTATTTATTAATTCAATGAATTTTAAAGATATTTATGACTTGAGATTGTCTAATTCCCTTAATTGTACTTATTATTCATATAGATATGAAACACAGGCCAGTACTGACAAAATTTTTGTTTCTGGTGGTTTGTTTTCAAATGTCAATGCTGTAAAAATAATATCCTGCCCTGTGTCTGATCACAATGCAATATCTTTTAATATTCTATTAAAATCTTACAAGTAAATACAATGCAAGAGATTCCCTGTATATATTCTTAAAAAAATGGTTTTAAGGAATGTTTTTTGAATGAGATTCATAAGCTCTTAGAAATAAATTATAATGGTGAAATTTCTAATGCCGTTCTATGGGATTCATTAAAAGCTTACCTAGATGGTAGAGTCACAAATTGGCACATACACAAAAGAAAAGAATTAGGATACTGATCTTCATATTCTACACAGTAAAACAGATAAGTTAAAGTTATCTTTGAAATTTCATGATATTTCTTTGAACATAGAATTAAATACATTGAATTCAAAATATACCAAAATACTAAATCACAAGGTTACTACTAACCTGGAAAGGCAAAAGCTACAATCATCTTTACCTAGTCCTAGGAACTTACATAAATTAACTTTTATGGTGTAGAAAATAAGTCAACTGAATCATATGTCAGTATGGAGGTAAAGGGCAAAAATTTACTGATATTTTAGAATGTTTCAGAAAAACATTATGAACATATAAATAATTTAATAAATGACTATTTAGCAGAGGTCGTCTTAAAAATTAACATACAACATAAATTATCTAAAGAACAAATTAGAACAATTGGCAGACTATTTTCATTATAGGAAATTAAAGAACAAATTAAGAGGTTAAAAAACAGCAAAGCTCCTGGTATGGATGGAATTAAATCAGAATAATATAAATTATTCCTTGATAATGTAAAACCCTTTAGGGAAATCCAATTTACATTTAATCTTTCTCCTTCCTGAAAAATCACTCTCATATCAATATTGAAGTGAGATAAAGATCCTGCATTGTCTTCTTCTTAGCATCCTATTTCTCTATTAAATGTGGACTATAACATTTTTATGTCTATTTTATCAGGAGGAATAAATGTAAGTTTAGCTAATATAATTAATGATGATCAAACAGGATTTATCTTAAGCAGACATGTTCAAGACAATATAATGAGACATATCACATTAATTGATTTTGCAAATTATAATAAAAAAATAATTATCAGTTATAAGTTTATAATTTGAAAAAGCTTTTGATTTGATGAATTAGTAATGTTTGTATAAAGTTCATAAAGAATATAACTTTTCACTGGACTTCATGAAACAAATTACTAAATTTTATAATAATCCAAACTCCATTGTCAAAATAGGATCCTATATTTCTAGCTTTTTTTTTTAATTTTAGAAGGTATAAACAAGGTTGTCCTTGTCTCTTTTATTTGCTTTGGTTATATAATCTTTTGCTAATCATATTAGATCAAATAATAATAATACTGTTGTTTTTTCATTATTTGATAAATCTACTTTAAAAATGCAATTATTTGCTGAAGATATTTTACTTATAATTGGTAACATTGACAATTTAACTCAAATTGCTGATGCTATGAAGTATTTTGAAAAAAAAATCTAATTTAAGTTTTAATTACCACAAAGCTAACATTTTATTAAATAATAAAAATTGAATAAGTCAGTTAAGAAGCACAGTCATTTTAAATGGAATAATGCACAAATTAAATATCTTGGTTTTATAGTCATATCAACTGTAAATATTTAGTAAAAGTTAATTTTAAACTTATTTTTGAAATGATCTCCCAATTAATCTCTAATTGGAATAAATTAATTTTTACTGTGAAAGATCATCTAACACTAATTTAAATAGCACTTTTCCCCCAAATTTTATTTTTTATGCAAGCATTGATCTCCCCTCCATCTTAGACATTTCTTAAAAATAATAAATATTATTCTCCTTAAATTCTTCTGGTATCAAAATAAATCAAGAATTTCTTCTGAATGCCATAGGAGAAGTTTGGAAGATGGGGGTATAGGCTATCTAGATATTAAATTATATGCTACTTCAAACATAATTACAATAATTGCATTATGGCTTAATTCGTTGTATAAATTGAAATGGAAGTTAATACATAAAAAAAATTAACTTTTTAATAATACATACATTACCTCATTCCATACTCAAATTATATCAAGTAAGTTTTATCGGTGGTTAAAGGATTACTATATGAATAGAACTAATAACTCTCTTTCAATCCCTTATATTGATCATATTTTTCTTTATTTCTAGAATTTTTTTTAATCCAGTCCTGTTGTTAACAATTTTATCATCTCTTTCTTCCCAATTGCCTACACCAATGAATATGTAGAAACACATAATTTTAACAAAATGCTAGACTTGAAGAGTTGAAACTTAATTTTTAAATAAAAACAGCACACTTCAGAAAATCTTCTTGGAAAATATAGTTTAGATGTAAATAATTGGTTAGTTTTAAAAATGCCTAGACAATTTATAATTTGTAAATTGGCTAGTATACAAGATGTTAATAAATCATTCCTAAGATTTTAGAATTTTGAATTTACATTTTTATCTAATTTATTTAATTGATTAACAAAGAGATAGGTACTTGTGTGAAAAACGAGTGTAACACCAATAGTCCAAAAATTCTTAGATTCAAGTAGCCAAGTCAGGTTAAAGTTAACTCGGGTCCATTTATTCACAACAAATAAAAACAGGGATAAGCGCTTTCGCTAGATTAGCTTCATCAGATCCTACAGTTCTCCAGTTAATTCAACGCTTTATATAGTCTACATTAATCCGTTTAATAGAATAATTAATTAATTAAAATCAATTAAATGTACCATAATTGCAAAAATCGATCATTGCATCACATAAATTCTTCCAAAAAATATATATCAACATTAAATAAAATAAAACATTCTAATAATAAATATAATAAATACATAAATCCTATAAAATGTTATATAAATGCATTGTATTATATAGAAAAATATATACAAAGCATATAATATGTATGTAAACTGATAAGGTGATGTTTTCTAAACTAATTCTGTGTAAATACTATATTTAATGAATTGGTGTATGTAATGACTGTAAAGCTAACAGTGGGTGTATGAAAGTATCTGTGTGCATAAAATGAAATGAATGAATAAATAAATAAACTGTGTGCATATGTCTATGGAAAGTATATGTATAATTATGTATGTGTATATGGAAAATGTTTATGAAATGTATGAATGAATATATAAAAATATATACAAATATATAAATAATTAATAATATAAATGATATATATATATATTAAAAATATATGTGCATGTATATATAATGTAAGATATGGGATGTAAATATAATAAATTAATAATGTAATATATGTAATATATAGTCATTGATGAATGTATGAATAATGATAATAATGTACATGAAGGTAATAATTATAAGTATATAAATATATGTATATATGTATTGATATAATGTAAAATATATGTGTATATATGAATTATAAATTATGTACAAGGTTAAAATGTATATAAAAATATATAATACTAAAAACTGATGCTGTTCTGAATGAAATGGAGATGTATTGGAAGGAATGTGTCAATGAATGTGGTGGTAAAAGAAGTATATCACGATAAATGTATGAATAAAAGATTAAGTGAGCATATGCATATATAATGTTTTGTTATTTGATGTGTCTACGTTGTCTAAGGTAAGGTTTAATTGATGCCCTTTCATTTAAACCGTGACCTTTGTCTGCTCTAAGTAAAATAATCCAACCACTTTCTTTACCTTCTGTATAACACATCACATTTCCTCCCCTTACATTTGGTACTACCACTTCTAAAACCCTAAATGTAAATTTATGAGAATCTCCTGCTTGCAGTATGTGTTTAGCTAAGGCATTGTTTATATTTTTCTTCTTAATGTTATAGCAGTGTTCTCTTATTCTATCTCGTAGGCAGCGATTAGTTTTGCCTACGTAGAATGAAGAGCAGGTAGTACATACTGCTAAATATACCACATGACAAGTCATACAGTTAGCATCAGTAGTAAAATAAAATTCTTTATTTAAGTCTGGGTGTATAAATATGGGATCAGTGTTAATTAATGAACAAAAATTGCAATGCCCACATGGTTTGGTGAAGCTGTCTAGTTGTATATCTTTCTTGGCTATATTATAGCATAGTAGCCTTTTAAGATTCATTTTATTTCTATACAAGAACATCGGCTTCTCACCTACTATTTTCTTAATATCATTGTCAGTCGATAGAATATCCCAATGCTTGTTAATGATATATCTAATTTCATTGTTTTCCCTAGTAAAGAAAGTTGAAAATTTAACTTTGTGTGGGGTGGAATTATTAATAGTGTTATTTATGCTGACAGGTCCAAAGTAAGGGGCACCTTTAGTTACACGTGTGTCAGATGTTATCTCAAGATGTTCAACTATTTCATTAGGCTTATATCCTCTCTCTAGTAATTTCTTTTTCAAATCATTTAAATCTCTTTCTAAGTCTATTTCATTTGGGTTCATTCTAGACATTCATAAGGCTTGCCCTTTCATAATGTTTTTAAAAACATATGTTGGGTGCATGCTGGTTCTAAATAATAGCATCTTCCGATGGCAGCTTTTTCTATAAATCCCAGTATTTATAGCCCCACATGGTAATTTTTCAACAAAGAGATCTAGAAATTCAATCTTATTTATGTTCCATTGTACTGTGAATTTTAGGCATTCATTTAAATTATTGATAACCATAATGAAATTTTCTAAATCACTTAAAGTGCCACTCCATAAAATAAATAAATCATCTACAAAATGCCTGCAAAATCTAACATTAGATTTAAATAATGGGTCCTGAAAAAGTACTACTTCCTCCCAGTGTGCCAAAAACATGTTGGCATAGCTATTGGCACATGGTGTGCCCATAGCTATGCCATCACATTGCCTGTAAATGTCACTGTCAAACAAGAATACATTATTTTCTAAAACTAATTCTAAAAAATGTATTATAAGATCAATTAAGATCTCAGAGTATTCACTATGATTCTTAAGATAAGAAGTGACATAGGTCAGTCCTAATTCATTAGGAATCACTGTAAAAAGTGATTGTATATCTAATGTTACCAGTGTTAAATCATCTATACATGTACAATCTTTCAAATTGTCATATAAGTCTGTTAGAAAATGTTTTGAATCATGTAACACAAAGGAATTGATATCCAAAATACACCTTAAATGTTTTTCAATGAAAACTGAGATATGTTCTGTCACCCATCCCTTTCCTGAGACTATAGGTCTCATTGGTGGGTTAGTGTTATTTTTGTGAATCTTTGGTAGACCCTGTATGATAGGGATGGTAGGTGTTTGTATATATAAGTATTCATAAAAGTTTTTATTAATCAGACCGCTTTTATAAATATCTGATAGGGTATTATGTACATAAATACACTTGCTATTGACAGATTCCATATTTTCTTTAACATAAAATTTGTCTTGAAGCATAACATTCATTTCCTGTATGTAATGTTCAGTGTCTAGAACTACTATTCCAGAGCCTTTGTCTGCTGGTCTGATTGTAATATCTGAATCATTTTTTAATTTGTTCAGACTAGCTCTTTCATTGAAACTTAGATTGTCAAATCTTTTCTTATTTCTTAATTCATATTGCTTTTTGTTGTTATAAAATTTGTGAAATTCTTCTTCAGTGACTTTAAAGTAGGCTTCAACCAAAGGGTGATTACATTGTGTAAAGTCACTTAGATTTTTAAAAGTAAAATGTTTAGTGTTGTTACTGTTAGTACATACAGTGTTTGTTTTAGCTTCATCTTTTGAATCAAATATATATTTCAGCATTATATTACGGCAGAACACTTTGAGATCTGTGACTGTATCAATAATACTACTATTGGTATGTGGTATAAAATTTAAACCTTTATTTAAAAGTTTAATGTCATCCTCTGTCAGTTCAATACTGGATAAATTGAAAATTAATCCTGGTGATTGCTGTTCCACATTTTCTTTAGGGTAGTGTGATGTAGAGTTTCCCCTGATATCTTTCTTTTTTGCCTCCCTCTGCTCATTGAACGGGATCTCCTTGGGCCCCTGTCCTGACGTATGGCTAAAGGGAAAGACAAATTAGTTCCTGCTCCTGTGACATTTGCATTGCCTCTTATCTTTGGCTTCACTACAGGTGTTGTTACAACCTTGCCAATGGTATTATCATTGGCAATGCTAACCTTCGGGTATAAGTTTTGGTTGTTGGTAGCACTTGAATGTGTTAAATGTATAACATCTGATGAATCATTACAGGTGTTTTCCAAGTCATTTTCGGGTGTTATATTACTATCTGGTATGACTATCAAGTGACTATCTGATTTAGACTTGTCAGCAACATCAACCACATTTTTTAAAACATTTTCAGTAGCTGCACAAACATTTCTGTCGAAAGAATTATTAGCAATGGTATCATTGTGATATGCAGCACAGTATTACTAACAGTTTTATTAAAATTAGAATGACTATGCATGATATCATTGTCATTAGCTGCATTCGAATTAATGCTATCAGGTATTCTTTCACTAACTTGTCCAACAGTGTGCCCATTCCCAACAACAATATTATTATTAGAAGTAATCCTGGGCCAAGTGAAGACATTACCTGTTCTAAAATCTCTAAAGTCTCTAGATACTTTAGATTTTTTCTGTTGAAATAATTTGTGCTCATAAGCTGATACACAGTCTAAAATGTTATCAAATAATGCATTAACAGTATTTTCTGGAAAGTCATTAAAAAGTTCTATTTGCTTGGCATTGATATTATCTGTCAATATTTTTTCTTCGGGTAGAAAGAAATCTATTAAAAGTTTTAGATACTTACGGCTCGTATCTATGTTGATACGTTGCCATAATGCAAGCAGTTCAGGATATTCATGTCCTTGGCTTGGCATCGAGAATACCCTTAGTCTGCGTGGTATGATATTATTTTCTAAGCAAAACTCAAAATGTATCCGTTGAGTTTGAAGCCGTTTCAGTTTGTAAAAGTCTTTTTCTATGTCCCCAAGTAACTTATTTAGTCTCTCCATATCAACCACTGGTCTTTCGCTATCATTCGTAACGTTGTCATCCTCCAGAAACCAGGATGGAATTGAGGTTCCGTTTAGGTATTTCCAGAAGCGGAGTTCAAGCGCGTCCTTGCCCCAGTGTTCACTTCTGGGCTTGTGCGTAGATTCAACGTTATCCTTGCCTCGGTGTTCACCTCTCGGCATGTACGCTAATTCTATGTCAGCCATAGTATATTTAAAGAATAGATTTAAGAAATTTAAAAAGTTTCACGGAAACACCTCGTTCTTTGTATTGGACTGGTAATTATTTGGAAGTAAATGTAAAAGGTGGCAGTCCAACGAATGAACGCACTTGTACCAGAAAAATAAATTGATTAACAAAGAGATAGGTACTTGTGCGAAAAATGAGTGTAACACCAATAGTCCAAAAATTCTTAGATTCAAGTAGCCAAGTCAGGTTAAAGTTAACTCAGGTCCATTTATTCACAACAAATAAAAACAGGGATAAGCGCTTTCGCTAGATTAGCTTCATCAGATCCTACAGTTCTCCAGTTAATTCAACGCTTTATATAGTCTACATTAATCCGTTTAATAGAATAATTAATTAATTAAAATCAATTAAATGTACCATAATTACAAAAATCGATCATTGCATCACATAAATTCTTCCAAAAAATATATATCAACATTAAATAAAATAAAACATTCTAATAATAAATATAATAAATACATAAATCATATAAAATGTTATGTAAATGCATTGTATTATATAGAAAAATATATACAAAGCATATAATATGTATGTAAACTGATAAGGTGATGTTTTCTAAACTAATTCTGTGTAAATACTATATTTAATGAATTGGTGTATGTAATGACTGTAAAGGTAACAGTGGGTGTATGAAAGTATCTGTGTGCATAAAATGAAATGAATGAATAAATAAATAAACTGTGTGCATATGTCTATGGAAAGTATATGTATAATTATGTATGTGTATATGGAAAATGTTTATGAAATGTATGAATAAATATATAAAAATATATACAAATATATAAATAATTAATAATATAAATGATATATATATATATATTAAAAATATATGTGCATGTATATATAATGTAAGATATGGGATGTAAATATAATAAATTAATAATGTAATATATGTAATATATAGTCATTGATGTATGTATGAATAATGATAATAATGTACATGAAGGTAATAATTATAAGTATATAAATATATGTATATATGTATTGATATAATGTAAAATATATGTGTATATATGAATTATAAATTATGTACAAGGTTAAAATGTATATAAAAATATATAATACTAAAAACTGATGCTCTTCTGAATGAAATGGAGATGTATTGGAAGGAATGTGTCAATGAATGTGGTGGTAAAAGAAGTATATCATGATAAATGTATGAATAAAAGATAAAGTGAGCGTATGCATATATAATGTTTTGTTATTTGATGTGTCTACGTTGTCTAAGGTAAGGTTTAATTGATGCCCTTTCATTTAAACCATGACCTTTGTCTGCTCTAAGTAAAATAATCCAACCACTTTCTTTACCTTCTGTATAACACATCACATTTCCTCCCCTTACATTTGGTACTACCACTTCTAAAACCCTAAATGTAAATTTATGAGAATCTCCTGCTTGCAGTATGTGTTTAGCTAAGGCATTGTTTATATTTTTCTTCTTAATGTTATAGCAGTGTTCTCTTATTCTATCTCGTAGGCAGCGATTAGTTTTGCCTACGTAGAATGAAGAGCAGGTAGTACATACTGCTAAATATACCACATGACAAGTCATACAGTTAGCATCAGTAGTAAAATAGTCTGGGTGCCTACGAGATAGAATATGAGAACACTGCTATAACATTAAGAAGAAAAATATAAACAATGCCTTAGCTAAACACATACTGCAAGCAGGAGATTCTCATAAATTTACATTTAGGGTTTTAGAAGTGGTAGTACCAAATGTAAGGGGAGGAAATGTGATGTGTTATACAGAAGGTAAAGAAAGTGGTTGGATTATTTTACTTAGAGCAGACAAAGGTCATGGTTTAAATGAAAGGGCATCAATTAAACCTTACCTTAGACAACGTAGACACATCAAATAACAAAACATTATATATGCATACGCTCACTTTATCTTTTATTCATACATTTATCGTGATATATTTCTTTTACCACCACATTCATTGACACATTCCTTCCAATACATCTCCATTTCATTCAGAACAGCATCAGTTTTTAGTATTATATATTTTTATATACATTTTAACCTTGTACATAATTTATAATTCATATATACACATATATTTTACATTATATCAATACATATATACATATATTTATATACTTATAATTATTACCTTCATGTACATTATTATCATTATTCATACATTCATCAATGACTATATATTACATATATTACATTATTAATTTATTATATTTGCATCACATATCTTACATTATATATACATACACATATATTTTTAATATATATATATATCATTTATATTATTAATTATTTATATATTTGTATATATTTTTATATATTTATTCATACATTTCATAAACATTTTCCATATATACATACATAATTATACATATACTTTCCATAGACATATGCACACAGTGCATTTATTTATTTATTTATTTATTCATTTCATTTTATGCACACAGATACTTTCATACACCCACTGTTACCTTTACAGTCATTACATACACCAATTCATTAAATATAGTATTTACACAGAATTAGTTTAGAAAACATCACCTTATCAGTTTACATACATATTATATGCTTTGTATATATTTTTCTATATAATACAATGCATTTACATAACATTTTATAAGATTTATGTACTTATTATATTTATTATTAGAATGTTTTATTTTATTTAATGTTGATATATATTTTTTGGAAGAATTTATGTGATGCAATGATCGATTTTTGCAATTATGGTACATTTAATTGATTTTAATTAATTAATTATTCTATTAAACGGATTAATGTAGACTATATAAAGCATTGAATTAACTGGAGAACTGTAGGATCTGATGAAGCTAATCTAGCGAAAGCGCTTATCCCTGTTTTTATTTGTTGTGAATAAGTGGACCTGAGTTAACTTTAACCTGACTTGGCTACTTGAATTTTTGTACTATTGGTGTTACACTCGTTTTTCGCACAAGTACCTATCTCTTTGTTAATCAATTTATTTTTCTGGTACAAGTGCGTTCATTCGTTGGACTGCCACCTTTTAATTTATTTAATTGTTCAATAATTAAGTCATATTTATCTAAAATTTATAGAATTCATAGGTCTGATATTTTGTAGCCTACTAATTTATTTTGGAATTATTCTTTGCAATTTAATAATGATGTTTTTTTTAAGAAGAAAATGAATAGTTGTTTTTACAATCTGCAGGAAGGACTGCATATTCATTATAATGGAAGATTTTCACTTGGAAATATCTACGCAGAGCTTTTATTCCTCTGCATAAAGTTGCTTTAATATATAATTTAAATTTGGTTAAATTAGATTCAGTTTTAATTACTGACTGGCTTCATATAATGCTGGAATATAGGATTGTGTTTCCTTTCCAGGATGATTTTAACATTTCTAAATCCTTAATTTTATTTAATGCTCCAATTCCTAATATTATCACAAGAGTACAAGTTCCTCTTCTTTGGTATAGAGTAACCTTAGCTAGGAAAATAATTACTACAAACTGGCAAAAATTCCACTCCTTCGTTCATTGAGTTTATTAATATTGCAAAAGCTGTTTGCAAAAATGAAATTTTAACTTGTAAGACAAGAACATCATATATTGCACATTCATGCAAATCTTGGCTAAAACTTACAAAATCCATAACTAAGCAACTAAATGTCAAGTAATTAAAATGATAATAAAAAATTCTCAAGAAAATTTTAAGTAGTTACTTGTTTATCATAATTATTGTATTATTCATTTTGTTTTTCTTTCTGTTATAAACATTTAAAAAATTTAATAAAAACTTTTCATAAAAAAATATGCTTGAATTTAAGCCTGACTGTTAACCAGCACTATGAACTGTAACACAATGGTTTTGGCTTATACCTAGATCATTAGGTTCCCATTCCATATGTTATATACTACACATTCTTTTACTTTTACTTTTAAATTTAAATGCATGCCACTCCCCATTTCCAGTACTCATTCTCTCTCTCTCTCTCTCTCTCTATATATATATATATATATATATGGGTCTACTTTCATAGACCGAAGTGCCACGTCACTGACACCCGGAAGACCAAGACGGAACGACCGAACAGGTAGGTTACCGAAAATGCGATAGCCCGACAGCTGAGAGACCGACAACAGCAGCGTGTGAGCGCGATACGGTAAGTGTGCGAAAGTGAAAGATTTAGGATTGGGGAGCGGACAGGTAAGTGTACGATAGTGAGGGATTTTAGGTTAGGGTGTGGGAAAGGTGAGTGTGAGGTGGTGTCGGACTAAGGGTTCCGGTGAGGTAAGTGTGTGGAAGTGACGTACAGCAGTGTAGGGAAGTGTTAAGTGTGTCAGGGTTAGAATGCGGGTGGAGTGAGTGTGCGATAGAAACGGGCTGAATGTTTTAGGGTGGGTTAAGTGAGTTAGGGTTAGGGTGCAGGTAGGGTAAGTGTGCGATAGAGACGGTGTTGGGGTTTAGGGGTATGTTAAGTGAGTTAGGGTTAGGGTGCGGGTTGGGTAAGTGTGCGGTAGTGTCAGACGTTAGGGTTAGGGTTTAGGTTAAGGTTAGTGGATATGTTGTTGTGTGTAATGTGTAGTTGACGTTTTTTGTGTCGGTGTTGTGGTGTTCGGTATTTTGAGTTGTTGGTATGGTGTGTTTTCGGTTGTTTGGGTTCGGTAACTTGTGTATCGGCGATTCGTACGTTCGGTCTATGAAAGTAGACCCATATATATATATATATATATATATATATATATATATATATATATATATATATATGTGTGTGTGTGTGTGTATGTGTGTAAGAAAGTATATATAAATATATATATATATATATATATATATATGTGTGTGTGTGTGTGTAAGGGGTTAGAATGCGGGTGGAGTTGAAGCTGTTTTTACTGCATTTAACTTAATATTGCACTTGGAATCCTTGTTTGTTACTATTTGACTGTATTTGTAGCAAATTCTTCTGTGTAAGCTGTAGTAGCTGATTCATAGCATTTATAAGTGTTTGCTGTACCTGTTTCTGCCTGTTTTGTGAAAAAAAAGAAAAAAAGAAAAAAATATCTCTTGTTTTTCCTGCTTTACTAGTTTAGTCCAGTTTCAGAGTTGCTGATTCCTGGGCTTTGGTTGTAGTTCCTGTGTACTGTTTCCTTGCCTTATTTGGGGAAGGGAAGCTACCTTCCTTACCAGTGGGAGTGGGAAGCATTGAGCTGCCTTTTGTCCAGTTTTGTGAGGTTTCAGCCAGTAACTAGTAGTTTATTGGTCGTTTTGGGCCAGTTTCTAGCTTCTTCCAGCCCCCTGGTATAAAACGCGCTAAACGCGCATTAGCGCGATTTAGAGCGATTTAGCGCGGAGCTGCCACTGTTGCACACTAGGGCAGTGCCGGTTAAGCAGGTTTAAACTATTCGGGCTACCTAAAGTCCACTCTTCAAATTTTCCCTTAAAACTACCTTCCTCGAACTATACTACTGATCAAATCCGCATATCCTATAACTAAAAAGATCATCTCTACTTGACTCCAAGTAGACTATTCTCTATCTATTAAACCTAGCACTTGCTCCTACAGTATTTATTACCTTGATATGGCACTCTTGTCATAGATAGTACCCCAAAAAGGCAACCCCCCATTTCTCGGTCACCCACGTCCCCGGAATCTTTTTTTTAAACTTTTTCGTCTACCCTTCTAGCATGTCGAGGGATCAGTTGCTAGTGTCCTCTCCTGCTCAGCTGGTGAACCTGGGAATATTGAGGCAATGTTTCAATTGCCTCATGTACACAGACAACCCTCTCCTCCTCCCACAAAACACAAATACATGCGAGAGATGCAACTATACGGCCAAACTGGAGGCTGAGCTCTCTCAACATAGGACTGGCAAGACCAGTCAGGAGGAGAAGGTTACCACACACACTATAGACCCAGTCTCACATAGTACCATTACAACCTCAAATCATACACATAAACACACAAAGACATACTGGAGGCTCTGATCAAAAATCTACCAAAACAGCAGAGGCCACCAAAGCAGACACCCAAACAACCACCACCTCAGAACACAACACCAAGAACACATAGACCTCACAGTCAGAGTGTCAAACAGTCACAGCCCTTAAGGCCAAACACAATGCCAGACACACTAGTCATTGGTGACTCCATAGTCAGACACACTGATGTCCCGCTCACCAGACTGAGTAAGGAGAAGGTCACAGTAAGCTGCCTGTCGGGCGCTAGAATCTGCCACATAACGCAAGCACTCAGGTCTCTCAACAGCAGGTACAAATATGACTCAGTCATTGTCCACGCTGGTGTAAACGACCTGAGACGCACCTCCTTGGACTACATGAAAAGAGACATTGAGGAGCTCTCTGATTATGTAGCCCAGGCAGGTATGACCCTGACCTTGAGCAGTATCCTACCTTCACCAAGAATGATGCCACAATACAGAGATAAGATGATCAGCTTTAACAATTGGCTTAAACACTGGTGTCATTCAAAGGGGATCCAGTATCTGTCTGCCTGGGATGACATGCTGGACAAGCCACGCTGCTTCAAGGGACGGCTTGCACCTGTCACCCCTGGGATTCAGGATATTGGCAAAGGCTCTTGCCACCCCCATAGTGCCTTTTTTAGGCAAGGCTCAAATTCTAAACCTACCACCCTAGAACACAAAAAGGAAAAACTAAGGGTAATGCTGCTCAATGCCAGAAGTCTAAATCTCAAAATGCACGCACTCGAGGCCCTTCTCAGTATGGAGAACATCGATGTCTGTGCTGTGACAGAAACCTGGTTCAAGGCTCCTGAGAGCACCCCAGCGCTATCAGGTTTTACCTCATATCATGCGTTCCGCCCCAAAATCCGGACAATACCAAGAAAGGAGGGGTATCCATATTCATCAAGGACACCCACACCTCAAGACTGGTGGCAACGCACGATGCATCGGAGACCATCCAGGTGCAATTAACCATAGGCAAGACTGCTCTGCAAATTGTAGCATGTTACAGGCCACCCTCACAAACTCAGGAAACTCACATGGCCTTCCTGAAAACACTAGAGGGATAAATGTATCACCAAACACCATCATACTAGGTGACTTCAATTACCCTAATATAGACTGGGAACACTACTCAAGCCCAAACACCCTAGCCCAAAAGTTCCTGGAATTCATAAACTCAAATGCCATGGAACAACTAGTCACCATCCCCACAAGAGGAGATAACATACTTGATCTCATCATCACGAACATGGGAGCACAATGTTCAACACCGGAAGTATACCCCTCACTGGTGAGATCAGATCACAAACTAATCTCGCTGGAGGTCCTCATCCCACCCCACCTGAAATAAAAAGACCACAGTAAAGAACTTCTCAAAAGCCGACTTCACACTTCTAAAGACTAGTGTGGTCTCCTTTTAGGGCCAAGAGCTGGCGGAAAACAATACTCAAGCCACTGAATCACTTACAAACGCCTTCTACCAGCACCTGCAGGACTGCATGGATAAGGCAATCCCAAGCAAAACAAAGACTCTTTGTACCAAAGGCAAGCGTCCAGTCTGGTGGACCCCAGCCATAAACAAACTCTACAACAAAAGGAGGAAGCTACTACAAGATAGAGCAAAATCCTTAAAAGGTAAGACACCCTTGATCACTATAAGTAAAAAACTAAGAGCTCTCATAAAATCATCCAAAGCAAATTTCGAGAGAAAAATAGCTAAAGACTCAAAAGACAATCATAAGGCCTTCTTTAGCTATGTTAGAAACCTAGGAGGAAACTCCCAGATATGCTCAGAACTAGTTCAAAATGATGTGAAGATTACTGATCCTACAGACATTGCCAACATACTGGCTGACAGGTTCAGTGCAAACTTCTCCCCTCCCCAAAAGGAGAGATATCTATACCAAATGAGTGCAGCCCCCAAACATCTCCAGCGCCCAAGTGAGAACTGCTCTCTCCAAAGCAAAAACACAGCATCCATGGGACCCGATGCTGTCCCCGGCTGTGTGCTCCACGAACTCAATGAGGAATTAAACCCACAGCTACGACAGCTGTTTAATCAAAGTCTTACCTCTGGATACGCACTCCAGGAGTGGCGCACTGCAACTGTGGCCCCACCTCACAAAGGCGGTGCCTCCACAGAGCCTGGAAATTACGGGCGCATTAGCTTGACAAGCCTTATCTGCAAAGCCATGGAGAGGATCATAATGGACCTCATAAATAAAGACATAGGGAATTTGCAGACTTTGGATCCAACCCAGTTTGGCTTTGTCAAAGGCAGATCATGCCTTTTAAACTTGGTTGACTTTTTCAAACAGTCACCAAAGCCATTGATGAGGGAAAGGCAGTCCATACAGCCTACCTCGATCTGGCTAAGGCCTTCGATACAATACCCCACTCGGGTATCATTGAAAAACTCATCAGCTTAAATGTTAACCCATACATCACAAGATGGGTTGCAAACTGGCTGAGTGACAGAACCCACAGGGTCAGAGTTGCTGGCGCCATGTCAGACTCAAAGCCTGTCACAAGTGGTGTCCCACAGGGCTCAGTCCTGGGCCCACTCTTGTTTGGCATCTACTTTTCTGAAGTACAAGCAAACACAGGAGGGTTATGGCTGACAAAGTTTGCAGATGACTGCAAACTGGGCACCATAGTAGAAAACACATCTGACACAGATATCCTTCAGAAGGGTCTCACAGAAACGGATAAATGGTGCCAGAGCCACGGCCTAAAGTTAAATGCCAAAAAATGCATAGTCATACCCTTCGGGAAAAACAAGGTTACCCCTAGCTACCAAATAGGTGGCAGTCCACTGAGCACAGAAGAAGTTATCAGGGACCTGGGGACCCAGGTTGATAGTAGTCTGTCATTCGACACCCATGTAGCTAAAGTAGTTAGGAAGTCCTTCTACATTGCCCACCTTATCATGAAGGGATTCTCATCTAGATCAAGGGAGGTCATAGTCTCCCTTTACTCATCACTCATCAGACCAATGATTGAGTACAATGCCCCATTCGGAATGTATCTGACCCGACACTTGCAGCAGCTGGAGAGGACACAAAAGTTCCTCACCAAAAGGATAAAGGGTCTCAAAAATCTGTCCTATGCTGCCCGACTGAAAGAACTCCAGCTCTATTCAGTCGCTACCGCTTGCTCAGAGGTGACCTTTGCCTAACATACAAGGCCATGTCAAACCCAGATTTGATGAATATGCTTCACCTCAAAAATCTAGATCCATCAGAGCCACAAGGGCGGAGACTTAAACCTCGACACGGCTATTAATAGGACGTGCTGGAGGGATAGATTCATCACCCAAAGACTCCCTATGCTGTGGAACAAAATCCCGGTACATGTGAGGCAGAGCACCTCGCTGGCCTTGTTCAAGAGAAATCTTGACCAATGGATGGGAGATTGCAGATATACCCCAGGAATTACCTCAGTGTCACTGCTCGACAGAGGCACAGCAAAATAATGGGTATAGTTCCCCATACTAAAGGGGTGGCGTAAGCCACAAAACGATGGGCTAGGCTTATAAATGCCCTCGGGCAGATAGCCTAGTATGAACCTATGAACCTATGAACCTATATATATATATATATATATATATATATATATATATATATATATATATAGACATATATAGGCAGACTCCCTGACTCACAACCTTACTCATGGGTGCTAACCCTAACTCTTGACATTATGCTACTATAAAACTCTTTTCTGGCCTAACAGTATCACTACACATGACACAGAACACACTCAACATCAAAAATGCAAAACAGCAAACCTGTGCCCTTACCCTTACCTGTGAACATCCACATGTGCACATCAACCGCTATCACCCTTTCAGTCTAACATTAATTTTCATAAACACTCCTAATTACAAATATTGATATATTGTGTTTGTTTTTTTTTTTTTTTTACCTATTCAGAAAATCGTTAGGTCAAATTTGCTTTAGATATTTTTAGCCATAACCATATATATATATATATATATATATATATATATATATATATATATATATATATATATGATTACTGAAACACAGGACATCAAGTAGTCTCCACTATGATAACTGAAAGTTGAAAAATGATTTAAACAAACTGATCATAGCTTTACATTTGTGATGATAAAACAGCAAATAATCCCTTTTTGTGAATGGTCTTTGCCTTTGTACCCTGCTAGTATGGGGCTCTGCAATCATACCATCAGAACTTAAACTAACTTAAGGGTTGTACAACAACAACAAAGGTAAAAATATTGAATTATGCTAAAATCCACCTCCCAGAGTTGGACTGTAGCATAACTTTACTACATGAGCATTTCTCACCAAAACTGGCATGCAATAAAAGCATTCAGTAACAAATATTTTATATATATATATATATATATATATATATATATATATATATATGTCTACTTTTTCCTTATCAAAAGCCCATGCTTTCAACAAGAAAAAGAATGACTCCATTTACGCACAAGTACACTTAAATGAAAGTGCACTTTCATAACTACAGGTTCACTGAACTGGTAATATTAAAAACAAAACTGCTAACACACACACATACATACATAAATATATAGGTGTACTCCATTAAATTGATCCGAGTACAATATTGACAGCAGGTTGTTGGTCACTAAAATATGGAAATGCAGAATGTTGACATGTACAGTGCATGTTCCAATATAGCTATATTAACTCCAAGATAGTAATGTCCCAGGGAAAGGGAATATTTCCCTACATGGAGAACGTTGATTTTTGTACACATGTTGACCATCTGCTCCAGTTAATGAAATTATGTTGAGTAACCTACTGTTTACATTGCAGTATATGTTAGTTTACCAAATGGCCAGATTGTCTAAACCCTTATGGTTGAGACCAAATCTTCTCTTAATTTAGTTTAAATATGTTGAGTAAAATAAAACCTAAATAAACTACAGTGCATTCTACATTTCTTTTTCTTTGTTATGTAAAATAAAAAGTTTACACAGTGCATAGACAAATCTGAAACATATAAATCCTCAAACAACAACTCGCTCCACCTAAATCAGCCCCCTATACATGAAATACAATCTTATTAAACTGACAAAGTTAAAAAAAAAACAATAGCTAAAGAGACATCAATCAGAAAGAGCATTACAAATTAAATGAACCTAATCCTAATAATTTAATTAACTAACTATAACGTTAAAATAAAACTAAACAACAAAATGAATAGTTCCTTACATAATCTCAGTAAATTATTGCAATTTCTTTAAATAAATTAACTTTCACTTAAAAATATGAAAGGAATTAAAAACTGCATTAATACCTATATGAAAAAAACATTTGAGATTATCAGTTCATAAACACCTGCACAATGTTTCTTTACATTGGAAACATAGACAATTAATACAAGTCAGAGAAGCCAATGTAAACACTCCTCAAAACACAAAACAAAACAAAAAAGCCCACAAAATTGTGAAATAAGTGTATGGTCTAATTTATGTCACAATCAAAATATTTTGTATTGCAGGATTTTTTTTATGTTTGTGTGTGTGTATGCATATGTGTTTTCCCTCTGCCATCAACAGATATTGCCAATTTACCAGCATTGTTATAATACTTGAACTTATTGACTTAATGACAGTAGATAGTGATGAATGCCTGCATTGCAAAATGAACAGCACACCTAAGCATAATATAGCAGTGTCACTACAGCATTAATGCAGAAACCACCCATCAGGAAAAACAAAATTATATTAAAAATCACACACATAAATATAAAATGCTCCATTAGAGCACACAAAAACATGACAGTGACAACAACGTATATAAAGATCAAATCATGGAAAAGCAAAAACAACAGTTCCTGGATTAACACTAATTAGAATGACATACTAGAGTAACACATTTCAACAAGATATTAAAAATGAACATAAAAATGATTCATCTACTTTCAGAACAATATCATACTAAATAATCCACATAATCTCCAAATCTTTACAAAATCCAACTGTATGTAGCACACAAACATACTGTAAAAAGTCATTAAAAGTAAATACTAAAAATAATGAAAGAATTAATACCAACCTAACCCCTACAATCACACTGATGCTACAAATCTAAAATATAGAAATATATAAAAAAACAGCAAAAAGTATTTCTATTAAATTACCAAAACTTGAAAAGGCAGTAACGTTAAAATGTTTACCGAGCTCTTCTCCTCAGGAATACACTACATAGAAAAAATAGAAAACGATACAAATTAAGTTCTCCACACGCATACAATGCAGTAAGTTGAAGCAGTCTATAGCGGTCTTTTCACTGGGGCCCAAGAGTAAATGTGATATGTTAGTGATTGACTATAATGAGCAATCAGCGTTATGTAGTTTTATGCTGGAAAGCATGAGATCGCATTATCTTAGGGATTTATCATTTTGTCAAATTACTGCAGCCTCAGATTAAGTATATATAAATTAACAAGGGAGTAGGAGCACAGACACTTAAGGTGGGGAGGGGGTTCAAGGGTGAAGTCTGCAAATTGGTTCCTTCCTTATTTTAAG
This sequence comes from Protopterus annectens, assembly GCF_019279795.1. Classification (NCBI taxonomy): domain Eukaryota; kingdom Metazoa; phylum Chordata; order Ceratodontiformes; family Protopteridae; genus Protopterus; species Protopterus annectens. The sequence goes on from NC_056747.1 coordinate 598,846,672, forward strand.
AATATTGAGCCTTTTCAAATAAAACACTCTTTTCTGATAACTGTGGCTATGCAAGAGTCACATTTTAATCATGAAGCCCTTGGACAATATATCTCATAAAGTCATTTTAACAGTCACCCTGATATTTACAGCCACCCTTAAATTTGATTCATAAGTGACTAACACCTATTCTTTCTCCAAGTACCAAACCATAGGTACAGCATCTACTAAGTGCAACTCCAAGACCCATCTCAAAATTCTGAGGTAAGCTCATTTCCCATCCTAGGTCATAAGCTACATAAACCCAACTTCTAAATAAAAGGTAAAATATATAAAAAAAAAAATGGAATAAATACACACCATAATACAACCCTATACCCACTTCTTATTCCACAGTTATCAAATTAAATGAGCTAAATGAAGAACAAAAGCTAAAAAGTGTAAAAGATGAATCCTACCAAATCAAAATCAAACCAGTCATCAGATGAGTACCTCTTCATGTTGCACTATAAAAAACCTGAAAACAAGACTCTGTAGGTTACTTACAACTGCATAGCAGTACTTTGCATATTCATTAAAAGTACATAGGATCAAAGCAAGAAACCCAAGATCAGATGAAAAATTATCAAAATAAAGAGATCACTAAGGAGACTGACATCAGTGACTTCTGAAAACATTAACTACTGATGTTGTAAGTATAAAATGAGAGACCAGTTTACCTTTACTTGGATCTAGGTACTTCACAGCTTTGGATATTGGATTTTGCCTGGTGTCTTGGTCATTTATAAAAGAGTGAAACCACCGTCTTCTTAATTTTCTTAATTCAGAGTTCCGTGACATCAGCCAGCGTGGTCCATATAAGTGGTTTGCTTCAGGTCCGCTAAACATATTCAATGTCACTGGAAGTTTAGGACTTAACCCAGTACTTTGTAAAATTCTTGCATGTAAGGCACCTTCAAGCACGTTTGCATCAGAAACCTGCAGATTTGAAACACTCCTTGAGCCCAACTGAATAACAAATCCAGTCCTCTGTAATAGAAGAAGGCTTCCTGCCATGAGATAAGCAGCTGTAAGAAAGAAGAGCAGAAACTGTATCTGTCGAAGAAACCTCTGTAGTCTGAAAAAAGGTTTGGCCATGCCCTTAGTAGGAACAGACCCCCTTTCAGCTCAACTGCCTTTAAAGGAACAGCTCCAGTTTGCTAAAAATCCTCCCATGAGGTCTCCCCACCAATTGATGCCAAGTGAAGCCTTTTCCAGCTTTGGTGGCAACAACACCTGAATGTGCCGTCTAGCCAAACATTTCATAAGGATCCCAACTTCCTGGTTGTCACAAATGTTCTTCTGGATACAAAAATCACTTAATAAATCCATAATATGTTTCTGATGCACCTCATCATATCAAACACGGTGGCCACCTACAAAAAAGTGACATAATACATATCAGTGAAGTAAAATGAATAAAATATATATGTAAAGTACTTTCCAGATAAATCATGGTAATGAGTACAAGGCAGCTAAATTTAAGAAAAATCTTTAAAAGTAACAGATGAAAATATGTTCACAGTAGCTACACAAATCCCACATTTATTGACCTAAGTTAAATTCTTTACAAAAAGGCTCTTTTGAAAAGTAACTGAAAGTAAAAGCAAAGTATTTGTAAGGACAATGAGTACAGACTTTTCAATTTAGATTTATAGTTTCTCTCTATGTGCAGAACTTTATGATTTTGTGTACCATGTATGCTTAGGTGAAAATGTGTTAGAGGAGAATGCTGTCTCTACAGAGCCATAAAACAGTTGTTTATTCATGCAGTGGGATCCATGAACATATTATACATTGCACAAGAGACTCTGTTTTATCAAGGCATCAGAACTGTTGCTTGCTGTATTTACTGAACTTCAATGCAACACCTATTCAACTGTGTTATTTTCACACCACTAATTTATCCATAGAAAAAGATCTGCATTATCACTCAGCTGATTACTCTCAGAGCTAACAATCATAAATGTTTGGAAATGCAGTGGACAGAGCATGGCAAAAATGTTTTAAGTACACTATTGAATCTGGCCAATGCACACTTGCATAAATGCATGTAACTGCTGGGGAGGGAGCCAGAATACGGTCGGTAAAAAAGGTGGCTATTTCAAAGAAATGAAGTGTGATGATCATAATTCAGTTTGGCTACTGTTCATAAAAGGTGATATTGTAAAGGTTTCAAGTCCTTAAGCCACTGTAATGCAGAATACGGGATCAGCACTTCTCCAGCACTGCCAAAATGAGATGCAGTCGGGTAGATGCTAATGAATGACCACACTCATTTTAACAATATCAAGCTTTGTGTAAAAACGTGACTCGTATATCATACTTGCATATCAGAGTGAGTGTGGAGGGAGGGAAGATGAGGGATGAATGCTTACTGGACAGGTCTGTCAGGGAATTTTAGCACTGGTGAAGTTCAGAGGGAGTTCATTTGAGAGTTGTGCTGTGGACATGATGGAAACATATGAGAAGAACTTCACTTGCTCAGTATTCAAGGGAGATGACAACAATGGAAGGATTAAAACAAGGTGTGCACAAGTAATATTTTAGATTCACCAGTGTTTCACATATTAGACTCTACAGCTAATAATCGGACCATTTCACTAATATAAATATATGCATACATGTATGTGTGTGTATTTCAAACAGTTTTGGGCATACTAGTTACAGTTATTAAAATTCTATTTATTGCAATGACTATTTTGTTTATTACGAGTTTAAAGCTATGCATGACCTTTACAACAGCTGTTTTTCTAGCAGCACTACTGACAAACACAGCCTGAATACTAAGATGTCTGCTGTAAATGCTACAGTTTTGTTAAGTCTTTACTGATTGTTTGTACTTACCACATTGCTGACTAAAACGCTATATAATTAGCATGTCTAAAGTTCTTTGTAATGTTATTCCTTGGGGAAAATATAGTTTCTTTCATTTGCATTTTATGTATATTCTGCTGTGTAATATAAAATGTGTACTGTTGTACTGTTCTCAGTCATCTGAAATGTCTGACAGATATTGTCATTTACTGTCATGTACTGTGTCTTTGCCATGAGGCTTCTGGTTTGTGGCTGAAAATGGTCCTTCAATCCTTTTTAAAATGTTCATTTTAACAAATGTAAAGTAAAATAGATATATAAATAGACAGATGGATATTATGCCTTACATATGGTAAGTAGTGACAGGTATGAGACATGAGTTATTATGAAGACTGTGGTGCCATTGACATAACACCACTAAATGGGAAGGGTGGAGTTATTCTGAAGACTGTGCTGCTGGAGACATAACTCTTGAAGGGGGAGGTGGGGGTCTTTCTCTAGATAAGTGTATCAGGAACATGTAAGCTAAATTTGCTAGCCAAGGTACAACACTGATCAAAGCACACATATTTCAGGATCTGCTCCCAAAATTAACAAAGTTAAGAACTGTTATACCCTTATAAATAATGTCTGAAGAATGCAAGCCCACCAGAATTTGGGCTATAACATGTAGCAAATAACAAAATATAATCAATAATAATAGGCGGATGAAAAAAAATCTTGACAATCATAAAATATACAGGGAACAACAAGTAAAAGACTTGATAGGCATGGGGTCTCCAGATTATTATAGGTAGATAAAAAAGGAGGCAGTATTATGTTAGGGAGAGGGCAGAGAATTGCAGTTTTGTATGGAAAAATTGTAAGAGTTGTCAAAACACACACACACACACACACACACTCACAAAATAGGAAGTATGCTCTACAGGTTGCTGGTAAAGTAAGGATTTCATTGGACTTTAAGGGGTAGCTGAACAAATGAGCTGTGATTCTGGGGAAAGAGTGTGTGTGTGTGTGTGTGTGTGTGTGTGTGTGTGTGTGTGTGTGTGTGTGTGTGTGTGTGTGTGTGTGTCAGACACTAAGCAAGAGAGAGGCAGGGAGACTGGGAAATGGTGCAAGTGTCATGGACTGACCTAAAGGATAGAGTAAGAAGTAGACAGAAATGTTTGCAAGGGCTAGATCTGATCCTGTTAGCCTAACTAAATATCTTGACTAGTATACCTTGCTCAACCATATAGCAGAAACCTGTGCTGTGTCAGTGGGATATGATGCATATAAGAGTCTATTTGAATTTCTTACAAATCCTAGACCATTTATTCCATCTGTCATTGGGATATCACAGATTCACAAAGATTTAGTAGATCCACTCCTTAGACCAATAGTAGCTGCTGGACTATCAAAGACCTACCCCTTAGTAGTGTTTCTGGACAGGAAATTAAAATCTGTATTATGACTATATGATCATATGCTAATAGATTCCTGAGATTTCTTAGGCAAGGTTCCTAGTCAAGGGCAGTTTTCCCAATGTATGTTTATTACTATAGATATCAAAGATTTGTCTAATGTAATTCTCCATAATACATGAAGGAAATAGTGTGAAGAAATTTTAATTAAACAGGAATTTTTGGCCACAAATGAAGTAAAATTGTTATGGAATAATTGGAACTTGTTTTGGACAATAACTATGTCTACTTTGAAGGGGAATATTAAAAGCAAATGAGGGGGATTGTTATGAAGCGGCTTTTGCCCTCCTCTTTGCAAACCTGGTTTTACTACACTGGAAAAAGTGTTTTCTGTTTAATTTGCCTTTTTATACAAATATGGCATTGTATTTTCATTTTTGGATGATGTTTTTGTATTATGGAAAGCCACTAGATTTGAATTAGATACATTTATTCAATATATAAATGCTACCACCAATTGTTTGAGGTTTACTCATAGTATTCCATTTGGATGTCAGGTCGACCAAGGTTTGAAGTAGCAACAATTTAAAACTGTCTTTGTACAGGAAAGATAATTTTACCAATTCATATCAGTTTTTTAATAGCAACCATCTCCTTCATCACAAAAAAGGAAGGATAAAGGGTCAGATGGTACAAGTTGCCCATATGACATCTGATTATGGGGATTTGGTAAAGGAACTAGAATGTGTTGCTAATCTGTTTTTAGAAAGAGGATACCCCGAGCAACTAGTTACCAAACTGAAAAAAAGAAGGGTGGAGTACCAAATTTACTCCTCTCCCAGGTACAAAATGGAGAGGTGAAAATTGTACCAACTTAAAATATGATGAATGTCCTATGAATGAAACAGAATCAAATTACACAAGATCCATGATACTGTAGTAATACAGAAAATTATTCAAATATATTTGGGAATTTTTCGAGGTTGTCTAATAATCCAGCAATTTTTTTGAAACTCCTTTTATATAGTTACAAAATGGGACAGAACATTAAAATCTTCTTGAAAACAGTGCTGACAAAGAAAGACTAGGACTCGGGTATGACAAAGTAGGTATTTACAAATGCGGTATGTGCCATCAGAGTAACTTTTTGGCATGTAGTGCTGAAATTAGGCTCCCTACTATTAAAATTCCTCGTGCTGTTAATAAGTACTTTAATTGTCTCTCAGAGGTGTGGTTTGCTTTGCTTATTGTAAGGTGTATTTCTCATTTTATGTCGGGAAGACAGAGCAAGCCCTAAAAGCAAGGATTTATGAGCATTATTATGAGATAACAAAACAGGACCTTGGTGATGCATTGGTTAGCATTGTTGCCTCACAGCAAGAGGTTCTCCCGTTCAGTTCTCGGCTAGAGTGCCTTCTGTGTGGACTCTGCATGTCCTCCCCATGGTTTTATGACATTTAAAGACATGCAGGTAGGTGCGTGCATGAATGGGTGTGCTTTCTTTGAAGGTCGGGCGTCGGGGCAACTCAGCACAGTAAAATCCACTGCCAATCATTAGCAGACCAGAGTTCCGCTGTGGCAAACCCTAACTGGGAAAAGCTGAAAGACTATGAGATAACAAATCAAGTGAAAACAAATGCACTATATCGATATTTAAAAACATGTAAGAAAGGTGCATTCCTGTTTTGGATATTAGAACAAGTCGAACCAAACCCTAGGGGTGGACAGTGGGAGAGTTTACTAGAATATTAGTAATTAATATAGCAATTAGGCCTTAATGCGAGTCTACCCCCAGGACTTAATGGACAGCTGTCACTATATCCAGTTTTGAAAATGTGTGCAGCCAAACTAAAACAACAACTTTTCTGCACAGGAATGTTTTTTATAGTAAAAAAAACAATACCTTGATTCACAAGTTGATTTGAGGAACATTCTCAATAAAATTAATGTTGCACTTTTGTTATATTTTAAAAGCTTTTGGTAAAATACATAGTTTTGTTTTAGAAAACAATATATAAGTATTACTTTTTACTTGGAGTATGTTGTTACTTTAACAAGTTGGTGAGTGTGAGAAAACTTGCTTTTTGAGATTGACTTAATTTTAATAGGAAGTGATGTAATCAAATGTACTTACATTTCCTGTAAGTGAGATTTTAAAAATAAACTGGTGTACTGAATCATTCTGATGATGTCTTTACTGAAGACGAAAGCACTGAATAAATTCTGTCTTTCATATAATTAATGCAGTTTTGTTGGTTTGGAATCCTTCTGTGAACCATTTCTGAAGTGTTTCTTTGTGGTTAGTAATTTCTGCTTCAGAAATTTTGTATTGATGCATTTTGCATATCCTACATGGGCTGACTCAAAGCCCCTTCACTATACTTAGTATCCTACAGACTGCTAACAGATGATCTGTGTCTGCCATGCAAGACATCCTCTGACCCATTATTGATGGATTTGCTGCACATCTGCAAGTCAAATTACATCAGAAATACTTGGCTAGGGATCTAAACTTTCTTCTGGCACATCAATGGAATGGTTTGCAGGAACAGATATGTTTCAAGAGGATATCATTGCTATGGAACAGATTTCTTATCCACATAAAATAAAGTTCATCCCTGTAGATTTTCAGGTGCAGCTTTGATATAGGTATGGGAAATAGAATATTTACTCCATGACTGTACAGATGCCGTTTCTAAATGTTTTGTCCCATGCATGGGTCTACTCAAATTATCTATGGTATGATCCCAGTTACTCTCATTAGGGGTAATATAATTATCGACCATAGGTTAGATAAGACCAATCTACAGCCAAATGTGACAGGTTGTTTTGAGCACAAAAAGTGAAGTTTGCTATGCATAAATGGCCAGCAAGGGCATGTAGCTTAATATTTACCTATGAATCTCTATGGATTTTTTCAGCCAACACTATGTGCCCTGGTCCTTGGCAAATCTAGGCTGTTTGGCACAAGCTTTTGAGTGCACTTGATTCTTTGTGTATCCAAAAGACTGTTATCTAGTAGTCCTGTAACTAGGGCCAGCCTTAGTTTAGCCAATGCCACTAGCAAATATCTCCATATTGCTTCTACATGCTACCCAGTAACCCCCACACATCACCAGATACCTCCCTGACCCCTCATCCTGACCTATCCATACCATCCAGATTATTTTATCTTCTTTTTCTTACAGTTTGTCTTACTTTTCAGTTTTTTTCTACAATCATTCATTCAACATATCCTAAATAGGTAAGACTGCACTCTGATAACTGTAGAGGAAATGACTGCATTACACTGGGGGTCTTGGGCTACTAGACCTCCACAAGTCACGGGCATCCTAGATGCTCTGAGTTGCATTCCAGAGCTTTTTTAAACAACCTGATTCATCCAGGGATGGCCTGAAAATCGTGATTAAGAAAAGCAATTCAGTCTAATTCTTTTGCTTTGCTTTTTCATGCATCCTTTCAGCACATCCTAAGTAACCAGACCTGTACAGTAATAACTGTGGAGGAAGCAGGTGAATTAAGCCAGAGGTCTGGGGGGGGGGGGGGGGCTAGCTCCAAAATGCAATGGAGATTCTAGCACTGAGGTGTCTGTCAAGGTTTTGAAAACATTTTCTTCTAATGATGGCCTAAACAATAATCCTGATTGAGGAAAGAAATTATTATACCCTTCAACTTTGCTTTTTCCTGCACCCTTTCAGCATATGCCTACAGACCAGGACTACACTTTAATATGTGGAGGAGAAAACTGAATTAAGATATGGGTCTAAGGATTGGAAGGCTCCCAGAAGCTGCAGAGTTTCTAGATGCTAGAGGTGCATTTTAGACATTTTTCCAATCTTTTCCTTACTCATGGTTTTTGTTCAGGCTGTAATTTGATGAAAACACTTCACTGTTATTCTTGATCTACGTTTTTTTTATTCCATTCTTTCAATAGGTTCATAGGTTCATAGATTAGTACTAGGATAACTGCCCTTGTAGACCATTTTAAGCCTAGTCAATTACCCCATGTGAGAATCAAACTCTGCATCTCATGTCTGTAAGGTAAACACCTTAACCATTATGCCAACCTCTCACAATACAGCTTAAGTGACCAAGAATACACTTGAATGAAGTAAATGCATTAAGGGATCACTAGGGCACCAGAAGCCATGTGAGTTCTTTATGCTCTGATGACCATTTTAGAGTTTTTCCAACCTTTTGATTCAATGATTTCCTAAACAAATATCATAAGGAAAGAAATTCAGTCCTATTCTGAAGGCACCAATGGCCACATTCATATATACTTCGAGCTGTTCCTGTCACACATAGAGATATTATTACTCTTCACTCATAACCTTTAACATACAGCCTTGATCTGTACACTTCTCTGTCAGACTGGGGTGAAACTGAAAAAGCAAATGTAATAGAACATTTGAACCTGTTGCTGTCAGACACATAAAGATGATGCCTCATCACACTCCCAAAAGGATAGGCACCTGTATATGCATCTGATATTTGATTATGAGGGAGGTGAAAACAAATTCTTAGAATAATGTTTCACCTTGTTACTCCTAGACAGCACACTATGCCTGTACAAGTTATAGTGGCCATCTCTGAACAACTTTGTAGTCTGTGAGGAAAGTTATAAAATAATAACCGCATTGTCCTCAGCCCAACACCAGTTATAGTGACCTGTGCACATTTCTGAGATTTGGGAGGAATATTAAAGAACTAAACTGACCTCCTGGTGCACACATCTGAGAAAAGCCAATTTTAGACTTGATGGGGTTCTGGACAGAGACCATTACTAAGCCTGTCTCAAAATCCAGTTATATAGCTTTGGAATATTGGGACCACACTGTCCCCAGAAGCTATGAAGGTCTGGATGTTCTGCAATGTATTTTATGCCTTATTGTTAGAAAGATGATTTAAACTGAACAAACCACAAGCGAGTAAGTTACTTTCATTCAGTCACCCCCTGCCCCAACAAGGCAGTTCTGGCCACTTTTGCTAATTGTAACAGATGGGTATGCCATGTAATGCAGTTCACCTTGTCTCCACAGAAACAGTTTCCATATATTAAACTATTCCAACTTTCTTCACACATTTCATATTAGTTTGGCAAAGCCAGAATAATGAATAGGCAACATCAGGTAGCTAGTCATTTTTCTCTACAGAGAGCCCCACCAATTATCTTATTTGAACACATTTAGTTAGTAGCACAATAGGTCTTGCATCAACAAACTTTTTCCTGAATGAAAAGAAACACAGAACTATAATATCTGGCATTTTTGACTGACTGTAATCCTCAGTGGTTTACCCAGAGGAAAAAAGTATGAAGAACAAATCTATTAAAATCTTACCAAAAGAAATATGGACATACTCAAAAAATAAGGGGCGATAAATGCCCAGTGTCAGAAACAGACTTTAAATATTGTTCTAATTAACTTAGAAAGTTGATAGAACTATGGACTTTGTATTAGTACACATCTTCTGAAAGATATTCAGTCTGAAACTTAAATGTCTGTCACTATTTAATGACTTCATTCCTCATTGATTTGCCAAGAATCCACACATTGTATGTGTAACAAACCAAAAGTACAAAGTAAAAATATAGACACCTGAAAGATATAGACAAAATCAGGCAGGTACTGAAAAATTAGGGACAGCTAAGGACAACTTTGCCCCCAGCCATCCCAAAGATCTTGTTGTCTGCAAGTAACAAAATGTATACTTACTGTCCTGCCATTTCTAAGCTTTCTCTTCTCACTTAGCTCATGGACAGAAAAGAGCAAGAAGTGAACAACCATTGTGGGTGGGACAAGCAGTAGGGCAACAAATGAAATATCTAGATCTGCAAGATTTCCGGCCTAGGGCACCATTCTTTCTTTTCTTGTGAAGGGCTTTTCAGATATGTTTTTATTTATTCATAGTACATAAACACTTCTGTACTACTAAATAAATAAATACATACATACATACTTACCCAAGAAGTGCCTCCCATGAAAGAAGTGAGACCAATTACGTAGTCGGTCTATGCCTAAGGTCAGCTATGCCTGTAACTGGCAGACATTAGGAAGTTAAAAGAAAAATACTAAATCTCAAAATACATGTTTAATTTGCTTCTTATACTCTCCTTTCATGTCGTAGTTTTACTTCTGCTATTTTATTTGTATTGCCAGTAACATTTATATATATTTGCATATGACTAAATATATGTAATTTTCTTATCTAATCTGTTTTGATAACTACCAGCCCATTCACCGCAACCTGATTATGTTTAGCCTATCAAAAATGTAGACCCACTGACAAGAAGAAAAAAAAAATCTTAATTTATTACCTAAATATCAATAGGCTGAAAAATTAAGAAAAATAAGTTACATACATATATATACAAACTCCAAGATTCCACTATCACAGAGAAAGGGAATAACCTAATGTCTGTATACAGTAGCATCCTCCTTTATCCATGATAGCACTCAAAGAAAATATAACCCAGTGGTTTTGTTCACTCAATTAATGAGGTCATTCAATCACAGCAATTAGACAATAAAGCTACTGATGAGTAATTCAAAATCCAAAACTGCACATAGAATTTCTAAGGTAGACAAACTTGTCTACTGGAAAATGATGCTAACATTTTTCTATAAAAAAGTTGTACAGGTTATATAGCAGTGCACAGAAGTTATCATTATTTAAAGATACAATACTCAGACATGCATATCTATCTTGATTTGGAAGAGGATGACGTTACAGTAGTAATTGTGCAGTATTCTGGAATTTATACAGAATCTTTGGAGAAAGGGTGTACTGGAATCCTTGGAGAAGGGAAGTGCCAAGTATGGAATTGATATAGTACAGTTAGTAGAGTAGTGATGTTATGTTACCTGGGTCTTACCATTTCAAGCATAGGGATTATTTTGTTATTCCTGTTTTTGAAGTAACTACTCATTTATATAACACATTTTACTAGTTTACTGCAGGTCATGTTAAGATTCATTAGGCTTACAGTTTACCTGACTTTGCTACTTATTTTGGTTAATTTAGAAAGAATTGGGTCTAGGTCTAGTAATCCTGCTTTTTAATTGATTATTTGTGGACCTTACATCATGTTTTTTTTTTTTTTTTTTGAATTGTTTTATTGTATTTTTTTTTATAATAAGCAAAAATTTTATTTTTGTATGTACAAAAACAAGACAAAATCATAAAATTATACTATTTCAAGCATGTTTGCTAAAAAATCTGTAACTCACTGGGTAACACCATCTCTAGAGATAAATGCATGATCACGCAAACACAAGTTTAATAAAAACAATCTTAAGTAAATATGCAATTAAATTAAAACACATTGATTAACTAAACTTTTTAAATAAGTGTGTGTGTGTGTGTGTGTGTGTGTATGTGTGTGTGTGTGTGTGTGGGTGTGGGTGTGTGTGTGTGTGTGTGTCTTTTCCCGGTTAGGGGTCGCCACAGCGGAACTCCGATCCGCTAATGATTGGTAGTTGATTTTTACATGCTGAGTTACTAGCCCTGACGCACAACCTTCAACGAAGGTACGGCCATTCATGCATGACTCCACGCAGAAGATGCCCTAGCTGAGAATCAAACTGGACAGCGTCTTACTGTGAGGTGACAACGCTACTGCAGCACTACCACCGTGGACCGAAATACTTTCCCAAGTGCATTCATTATTTAAACCATACAGTTGCAAATAATTACATTTCAATAAAAAGAAAGATGCTTAATAAAGTAATCTTTAATATTATACCCTCCATTTTCATTTATCCCCAATTTAATTTAAGAATTATCTTCATGATGGTACATTTTGTTATTTCTAGCTCTTGTAATGAGTTAAATATAGATTATGATAAAATTGACTTGACCTTGACAATATGTTTTGTAATTTTCTTTTCAACCTGATGAAATGAGTTACCTTAGAGTTAAAAGGTCCTATATACCATCTATTTTTGGTATCCCTAAGGTCCACAAAAAGTTGCCCCCCCCCCTTTTGGGACCCATAGTGGCTGCTAGGGGGTCGAAGACAGAACCTTTAGCCAAATTTGTGGACTACAAACTTAAGGGCTTTTTTCATGATAAATCACACATTCTTGAGGATTCATACCATTTTCTTAGAGAAGTGTCTAAGAGTGATTTTCATGATGATATTATTTTTTTTTATGTATTGATGTTAAAGATTTATTTTTAGTAATTCCATGTGAGGAAGGGCTAACTATATTTTTAGAAGCCTTGACTATGGACACTTTGGATTTTTCAATTATACAAGTTATACACTCAGCCATTGAACTGGTACTTAACAACAATGTAATGTTTGACCATCACATTTTTAAAAAGACAAAGGATGTGGCAATGGGGGCAACAGCTGCATCAATATTTATAATATTATACTCTGGTGGTGGGAAAATAACTTTATTTTTCCTTCATTGCATAAAGACCACATTATGAAATATTATAGGTACCTGGATGACATTTTCGTTTTGTGAAAGGTGGGTCTGACACGATTAGTTCATTTATTGAATATGATAACTCTACTAATACCTTTCTATCATTCGCCCACCAGGTGGAAATTGATAGATGTAACTTTTAACACATTACAGTTTATAAAAATTATAGTGAACTAATATATAAATCTACTATTTACAGGAATCCCAAATATTCTAATAGCTATTTGCATTTCAACAACTTCTACTCTTATTGGCAAAAGAAGAACTTAGTTAAAGGACTAATGATTCATCAGTCTAGGCTTATTGTGGAAGACAGAGTCTTCAACAGTGAATTGATACAGCTTAAGCAAATGTTTTTTGACAAGGAATACCCTGTTACTATGACAGATGAACTGATTATTTTTATATAGGAGTACAGACATAAACAATATGGACCACTTTTACATGGCTTGGAATTTTCTAGCAAGAAAAAGGGGTCAGAAAATATTTTCTCTAACACCATGGCGGAGCCATTAGGGCCATGCTTGAGAACAACTGGACCCATATTTTTGAAGTGTTTGGTTTAACTGATAAAATAAGCGATCATCTAAAAATTGTATTTAAAAAAAGGCAGAAATATTAAACACATTCTTGAAGGCCATAAGTGCAGACCTTCTACATGACCCTGTGTTAATAAGATGAAAAAGTGTGGGTCCTTTAAGTAGTGTTGGTGTATTAATTAGACACCCAATATAGTGTTGGATAATTACCCCAAGGTAATTAGAATTGAAGGCTTTTTTGACTGTGGAGCCAGCCAGAATTTACCAGCACTGTAATGCCATAAAAACAAAAAATATTTCTAATGCGTTAAAGAAACATGCTAATATGTGCATTTATTTTAATAAATTTATTTTTTGTGCATTGGAAAAGGTATACTGTAACCCACAAGGAGGCAATTGGTCAGCCTTTTTTGAGATCAGGGAAGTTTATTAGCAAGTATTACTGAATGCAATAGAAGCCCTTGGTTTAAATTATAGGATTCCCTTGTCTAATTTTCTAATTTATTACATATAAGACTTGATAAACTTTGAACATTGCATTGTACTACTTTGTTTCAATATGAAACCTGAAGTGGGTATTGTTGTATCATTGTTTTATTAATGAATTTGTTACTTCTCAATAAACTTTAAAGAAATGAAAAATCTCATAAACCTTACACCACTAAATTCAGCTTTTATTGAATCAAGCATTGAGATTAGTCAAGCTTAGTTTTAATTGACTGAAGCTTTTAATGGTTGTTAATTTGAAGAAGTTCTGTTAATTCCTACATTATTTTTGATCCATGTTTTGTGGAAAGGTTTTTTAGTATTGTTAGTTGTTTCTTTCAGTGTGTGTGTGTGTCAGTTGTTTTTTAAAAAAAGATTTTTAATAAAGTAATCTTTAATATTATATCCTCCATTTTCATGTACAATTAACTGTTCCAAGATAGTAGCTTCCAACAATGTACTGTCACTATTACACCTTGAGCAAAAACAATTAACCACTGGACTCCTTTATTTATTTGTTTAATAAATGCCATATGTTTCTGAATTCTAGTTTTAAACTTCTTACTTGTTTGATCTAGACATAACATACACACACACATATATATATATATATATATATATATATATATATATATATATATACACGTTTATGTATGTGTATACATATACATATATATATATATATATATATATATATATATATATATATATATATATATATATGTGGGTCTACTTGAAAACACCGAGAAGACAAGAACACCGAGACCGGAAGATCGACAACTGAGATGACTGACAGTTTAAAATCCCGACGCAAAGAACACCGACATGTTAAGGTAAGTGTGCGATAGTGACAGACTTTAGGGTTAGGGGTGGGTTAAGTGAGTTAGGGTGCGGGTAAGGTAAGTGTGCGATAGTGACAGACTTTAGGGTTAGGGGTGGGTTAAGTGAGTTAGGGCGCAGGTTTGGTGAGTGTGCAATAGTGACGGATCTTAGTGTTAGGGTTTGGGTTAAGGTTAGTGCACAGATAGTTGTGTATGTAAGGTTTAGTGTAGGTTTATAAGGTTTTTGGTGGGCTTGTGTTGTGTGTGTGTGTGTTTTTCGGAAAAGGTATTTGTTTTGTTTTGTTGATTGTCGGGATTGTGGTTTGTCGGGCATGAGAAGTTTCCTGATTTTAAACTGTCGGTCATCTCAGTTGTGAATCTTCTGGTCTCTGTGTTCTCATCATTGGTGTTTTGGCATTTTGGTGTTTTCAAGTAGACCCATATATATATATATATATATATATATAGTAATAAAATGCAATGTTAAAAGTTTATCAGCTCTTATATGTAGTAAATTAGACAAGTAAATCCTAACTTATTAGATAAATATTAACATATCATTATATGTTTTATTGCAATTTGTGCAACTCAGTGCGCACTTTGTAAATATGTTGATGTTAATAGCTCATTTGTTTTGTTGTGGTTTAAAAAAAAATTGAAATAAAAAAAATATATATTTTATGTGTGAAGTGCAAAGTATCTGTTTATTTATTTAGATTAGAATGCAAAATGGGATGTGTGTGTTTGTTTATTTTTTACTAATTTAATGTGCTTAATTTAAACTAATGCTAGGATTCACAAGCAGGTCCAGCCATGTCCTGTAAACCTGCTGCAAAAAAGAGCCTTTTACAACATTGTAGAAACTATCATTTCAGAGACACATTGTTTTTGATGAGGAAAGACCTCATTATCAGCTTGTTTACATGTCTCTGAATTGCTCAGTGATTGCCATGAGTGCTTTTTGCTGCTCTTGCACTAATCACCACTAGTGTGTCTTCCTCATTCATTCCGACATGTGCATACATATGTGCTTACAAAGAGAGACAGGCACGCACATACACACACACACACACACACACACACACACACACACACACACACACACCACCTTACCTGCCCCTAAGTTTATATAACATTAACAATTTATCATAACCCCTTGCAGATTATGAATAATTGCAGCCATTTAATAATTGCAATATTATTGTCATTAATATTTAAACATTAGAATTTGATTCTACTTGCTCATTAAATGTATCCAGACACAAGACTTGTTGTTATATTATTTTTTTTAAGTGCATTAGAGTAATATGTAGAAATACTCTACGGTTTAGTCTACTGTTACCCCAGGTTTTGTCCAGAAGTCTTCAGGACAGCTGTTATGTATCAGTAACCATTATTATCAATCAGTAATGCAGACTTTAGAATTTCATTTTTTGAGTCACAGATATGCTTTGCGCTACAACGTCTGAGTTAATGTTAACTTTTTAAGCGGATTAAGGTAATATTAAATAGTGTTCCTGAAGTCTAGTGTTACCCCTACATGCCTTTTGTGCAGCAATACCTGCTGTTCTGTTAACTTTTAATGTGACTTAGAGTAATGCTTAAGAGTCCCTGGGTCAAATAATTCCTACATCAAGTACTGCAGCAATTGTTCATTGGTTAAGGGGAGTATAGTGGGACAGCAACCTCACACACACACTCAATGTACATTGAACTCACATACTCTCACCCAATTGCATTCATGTACACACTCACCCACTGACCATACACATATATATACAGCTATCCTACTTATCACATAAATAACCCCCTAACTGTGACCACTCAGGCAGTCTTTTTCTCTCTCCGTCTCGCGCACACACACACACACACACACACACACACACACACACACACACACACACACACACACACACGCACACACATACACACACACACACACACACACACACACACACACACACACACACACACACACACACCTTAAAACACTCATACTTCTACATATGCTCACACATGCAACCCACACACACCACCAGCCCTTACCTCTAATGTGACCTTGAACTTTCAGCTGAGTTAACTAATGAGTCTGGCAGTAAGGTTCTATGAAATTCCTTGGCTGTATAAACCCCTTACCACAAGCATAGCTAGGGAGAACAAATGCCTATTTCACATATAGCGCACCACTGGGAAGCCTAATTAGCATTTGTGGTAGGTCAAAGAGACAGTCCTCCCTGGTGTTTCACTTCTTCGAGGTGAGGCACTGTGACGGGGCTATCTCTGACTCAGCAGTGGCAGCTGCCAGCTAACATTTCGGAATCTCACCATAAGCATAGATTTATGTTTTTATTTTAGGTAGAATACTGTCATTTTTTAGAGGATATAACTGTCTATATTTTGCGTGTGAAAAGGATCAAGTTAATTTTTTTAGCATTGTAATGAATAAGTAATGTGCTCATTGTTTCGGTTAAGTTACTTTACTCCATATTTTTAAAGTCTTAGGTAAAGCTGATTATAGATTTTAGTTTGTTGAGTTGTCCTAGGTAGGCTAGTGTGTCTCTAGGGGTGTCAATGTTCTTGTTTTGTTTGAAGAATTTGTAAACTTCGACTTTTGTTTTTAGCAAAAAGCATACAGGGGTGTTTTAGTAGGTTTAATGATGTCACAATGATGCAGGTAAATGATGATTATACAACAGGGGTGTAGATAGATTTTCTTTATCTTTATAGTGTGCAAGATACATGTTTCTATCACATCCCATTATATGTGTATGTATATATATATATATATATATATATATATATATATATATATATATATATATATATATATCTATCATATATGGAACCACTAAAAAATCCCGAAAACCCAAACTACCGATACCCAAAATCCCAAGACCAAATACCAGAAACGCTAAAATACCGAAACATCAAAACCGCGAAATTCAAACTACCAAAAACTACACTCAAAATACACTACACACATACACATACACACACCGTCCCCCAGAACACAAACCTAAACTACAGACAAGCAGGGGGGCAAGTCCCCTGCACCCCCACACCCCCCCTATTTAAATATTCTAACTCCAAGGTCACACTACATACACAAACACACGAAGCACCACCATGCACCTACATTCCCCTGGCACACACACACACACATCACAGTCACAACACACACTTACACACTAAACCCTAACCAACACATTTAAACATAGATACTTACCTGACCTTCCACCATACTGCAACACAAGAAGCGTGAATGTCAAACTTCCGATGATTGGCATTTTGAAATTCGCACTTCTGGTCTTTCGGTAATTAGGGGTTTCGGCTATATAGGCTCGAAAGTTTGAAATTCGGTATTTCAAGCTTTCGAGATTATGCAGTGATCCCATTATATATATATGCATATATATATATATATATATATATATATATATATATATATATATATAAGGTCTACTTTAGAACGAAGAAAACGCAAAATGTCAAGTGCTCACATGAGCAAAAAATCAGGAATTCTAAATCGCTATTGATCTCCTACTCTGAGATCACACTACAGTGAGGAAAGGGCAAATATTCTGATCTTCAATGTATTGCAATCCCAAAAAATAAATACTGACTTCCTGCTTTTTCGCTCATGTGAGCGCTTGACATTTTGCGTTTTCGTCGTTCTAAAGTACACCCTATATATATATGAATATGGCTGCAGTTAAGTAAAGAGAACTGTTAGATTAGCAAATAATTTTTGCTGTTGTAAAGAAGGTCAAATTCTCCAAAAAATAAATGCTCTAGTAGTGTTTCTGTCAGCTGCTTTCTGTACAAAATTGCATTGCAGTGGGTTCAGGGAATTTGCCTTTAACTCCACTATCGTGCAGTTGTGGTGCTGGTATATATAATTATCAGGGGGTGTGATGGGTAGAGGGAGGCTTTCCCTCCTGCAAAAAAATATTAGCTTTGTGTGTTTTTTCTGGTTTCTAATCATTTAAGTGATTGCCCTTATTTGGTTCACTCATTTTAGCATTTGATATTCGATATTCTGACATATTTATTCCTGCTACTGCACTGTAGGGGAAACATCTGGCAGTGTCTTAAGTCTTCATCCATAGAAGACTCATATGAAGATGGGTAAAGCAGCATGATACAACAGAATCATCATGCCCAAATTGCCTTCATAAACATTTTGTACCATATACTGGCTAACTACAGAACTGCATGTATGACCCAAAAAAGTCACAACAGCAATCCACAGGAACTAGAATCACTCAGTATTAAATCCAATGCCATTTACCTAGGTGATCCAAACTATCCAACTGGACAGTGTGAGACCTACACTGCTACTGGAGCACAAGTGGAGAGATTTCTAGACTTTGTCAATACAAACCCCCTGCAACAATTAGGCAGAGTACCCAGTACTACCCAATCAGGGAAGCCACATCTTCAATCTTGTCCTTACTGATATAGGGGCATCTTCACCATCCCTTTTGTATCTTTGTCACTTGTTAGATCTGACCATAAAGCTGTCTCTTTCAAAATAAAAGTTAAACTAGAGACCTCTTCCACCAAAGGTACCTGTAAAAATTTCTCTAAGACAAAGTGCACACTCCTAAGTGATACAATGGCAAACATCAAATCCCCAACAAACCCTGTTAACTGTACTGAATATGCAGAAATGCAGACCACCATACTATACCAGCAGGTAAACTGCTGCATTTATGCAGGTCATCTACGAATGATTTAGTACCCGCTTCCCCATGAACATGCAGTGCACTGCTGGAGACAGGCAACCCCATTACGTTCGCACTCTGTCCCAGTGACAAGCGGTACTCCTTGCTGATCTTGCTGCCAGCTATCCCTGGCCAACTACTGATCCACGATGCTGTGGTATCATTATGTTTAGGCAGGATTATGATGTACGAAAAAGAAGAAACACCACCAGGCTAAGGTACCTCCAAGCAAAAAAGCAATCCAAATAGAAAAAAAGAGAATGGCAGGTACTCCACAACAATCGAAGCAAACCTCTGAATGTATAAAAAATCATACTCTTTATTGCACAAAAGTAAGTGCTTTCGCGTCTCCTAGAATGCTTCTACAGAGTTAAAAGTACAAAAACACTCCAATTTCATGTAAATACTGCATCACTTCCAAAAAGAGCCTATACAAACCAGTAGAAATACACTATTTGAACACTTAAAGTCACACTACTCAAATATAATATTACTCTAATATACAGCTTATGATAGACTTTTCTATATAAAAAGCATATAACAGACTTCTCTATATAAAAATATTACTAAAAAATAATAAATAATGCATAGAAGCCTTACTTAAAATGTATATTATATATATATATATATATATATATATATATATATATATATATATATATATAAATAATATACATATATATAAATATATACCTTACTTAAAATATATATACTATGCCTTGTGTATTTTCATTTTTCAAAGTTCAAGACACAGCACACAAGGACAAAACCATACTAAAAACATATGATATATAATAAATAATATACAATATATATGAAACTCACAAAATTAATGCTTTAAAGCTCGATCTAAGAGGAATGGTTTCAATGAAATCCTATCATTCAAACCATGTCCTCTGTCCAGGATTCTGATGTAGATGCATTCAGTCATAATCCCACAGATGGTAGCTTCGTACCATTTACTCCTCAGCCAAGCATAAACACCAAATGTCTGAACCTGCAGTTCCTCTCGTACTGAGCAGGATTACTATCGCAACAACACATCATCAGTAGGGTAAAACTAACCTGTCTCATGACAGTCTAATCCAAGCTCATGTTCCCTATTAGTGGGTGAATAATCCAACGCTTGATGAAGTCTGTTTCACAATGACAGGAAGAGCCAACGTCGAAGAATCAAAGAGCGACATCAGCAGTTATCCCTGTGGTAACTCTTCTGACACCTCCTGCTTAAAACCCAAAAGCCAGAAGGATCGTGAGGCCCCGCTTTCACGGTCTGTATTAATAATGAAAATCATGATCGATCGAGCTTTTGCCTTTCTGCTCCACTGGAGGTTTTTGTCCTCCCTGATCTCGCCTTAGGACACCTGCATTACTGTTTTACAGGTGTACTGCCCCAGTCAAGCTCTACACCTGACACTGTCCGCAGAGCAGGTCATGCCCGGATGCCTGGGCACTTGGAACCAGAAGCAAGAGCCTCAGTGGGGCTTGACCCCCCCCCTGCCTCACTGGGTAAGTGAAAAACTGGTAAGAGTAGTGGTGTTTCCCCTGTGGATGAGGCCTCCCACTTGTACTACACCTCTCATGTCTCTTCACAGAGCCAGACTAGAGTCAAACTCAACAGGGTCTTCTTTCCTGAAGGAACAACCACAAGAAAAACCACAAAAAGAAGCCCAAATAGTGGAATCATAGTACCAGTATGCCTTACAATAAAAGGCCAAGACTTTTGACCAAAAGTAAGAAAGTTATTCCTAGAATGTTAGATCCCTCATCAATAAAATAAGCAAACAACTCAGAAGCTTAATACAATCCACCAAAGCCAAGTGTGAGGTTAGAACAGCTTCCCAAGCCAAAAACAATCACAAGGCCTTTTTTGTTATGTCTGTAATCTCAGCTGCACAATGCAGCAATATGCTGAGCTGATTCTGAATGAGGTTTCCTATACTGTGGCCGAAGATATGGCAAACCTATTGGACAATAAATTCAGCTCTAATTTGCCCTTGTCTGCCCTACTTCTGTCTCACAAGGTGTACCTGAAACTGGCTCACCTCCAGCTATCACACAAGACCAACTAAAAAAAACAAGCTAAAAATACAGCACTGATAGGTCCTAATAAAATCATTGGATGTCTTAAATAGCATGAAGCAAAATGTATCCACCTACATAACCACACTGTTCATCCTCAGCCTCCATATAGATTTTGTACCAAATGAATGGAGAACAGTTACATTCATTCCCCTGCAAAAGGAAGGAGCTTCCACCAACCCAGACAATTACAGACCCATAAGTCTGGCCAGCCTCATATGCAAAGCTGCATAAAGGTTAATCATAGAACTAAATCAATAAAGATGTAGGGAACCACCAAACATGGGATCCATCTCAGCTTGTGGTTGTCAAGGGCAGGTCATGCTTACTCAAACTGGTGGACTTTTTTGAAAAAAGTCACCAAAGCAATGGATGAAGGTAAAACAGTACCTCAAGTATGGCATACTAGATAAGCTAAATAAACTGGAAATAAACATCTTCCTCACCCACTGGATTGCCATCTGGATCACAGATAGGATGTCTGAGATCCAAATAGGCAGAGCTACCTCCACTAAGAGGCCACTCACCATTGGGGTTCCCCCGAGTTCAGTGATGGGATCCCTACGGTTTGGAATCTACTTGTCTGAAGAAAAGAACAATACCAAAGGGCTCTGACTGACGATGTTTGCAGATGGCTGCAAGCTAGGAGCAGTTATTGATTCCCCAAATTACTTGGCCATCCTACAGGAAGGCTTATTACAAATAAATAACCGGTGCCAAAATCATGGACTGAAACTAAATCACAAAAATGCAGTATCCTATCCTCTGGGAAGTCATCTATCCCAGAGAACTACTACATTGACAATTCATCCCTAACAGCTGACCTAGCTGTTTGGGATTTGGCAGCTTATGTGAACAGTGACCTAATGTTGACCAACAAGTATCCACTGTTGTAAGAAAGTCCTTCAGTACTGAGCAGCTTATAAATAAGGGGATTGTAACTAGATCTAGGGATACCATTGTCCCCATTTACTCAGCTCTCGTTCACTCAGTCATTGTGTATAATGCCTCCTTTGGCATGTATCAGTAAAAAAACATGCACCAACTTTAACACCCACAGAGAAATCTTACTAATAGGGCACTTAAAGTCCTGTCACCATTGTTTGCTATCCTACAGACTGCTAATAGCTGACCAGTATCTGGCATACAAGGTATACACCGACCCAATACTGATGGACCTAGTGCATATCAGCAAGTCAAATTGCATAAAAAATACTTGATATAGAGATCTTAATGGCTTCTTCACCTTCAACTGAATGGTCTGGGGATACAAGTATATCTCTCAGAGGATACCACTGCTCTGGAACAGACTTCCAATCCATGTAAAACAAAGGTCATTCCTGTCTATATCCAAGTGCAACTTTAGTCTATAGATGGGTTTTAGAAAATTTACCCTAGGACTTTCACTATAACATTAATGGACAGTGGCAGTTACTAAATGCTTTATTCTATGCATGACTCCCCTTAAATTAACTATGGTATGATCCCAGTTTTTCTCACTGAGGCAATATATAATTATCAGACATGGGATGGGTAAGGCCAATCTAAAACCAAATGGGACAGGCTAATTCAAGCACCCAAAGGGAAACTGGCTAGGCTTAAAATGGACCACAAGGGCAGTTAGCCTAGTATCTATCTATAAATCTACATATGTCTTAATTTTCAGCTCTTCTCTCATACATTACCCCAACACACTGTGCCAGCTGGCTGCAGCCCTACTAATTCTAGCTTTCACCTCTTCATTCAGACATCCCTACTTCTCATCCAAGCCTCTGAGACACTTGAAACTGTTAACCTGTTCCAGTACTTATTCTGATTGCCCCCATTTGCTACCTTTACAACTGTCTTCTCTGTACTTTGTTTTATCCCATGTGTCTTCACGTTTGCATTCTATTCACCTATCCTTTGCTGAAGTTCTTGCTCAGAGTCTGCCTATAATGCAACGTCATCTGCATTCAGCAACTTTGTTGATCTGTCCACTCCAGCCTGTTTACTTAAGTAGTCCATCACCAGTATGAACAGCG
This sequence comes from Protopterus annectens, assembly GCF_019279795.1. Classification (NCBI taxonomy): domain Eukaryota; kingdom Metazoa; phylum Chordata; order Ceratodontiformes; family Protopteridae; genus Protopterus; species Protopterus annectens. The sequence continues at coordinate 598,870,030 of NC_056747.1, forward strand.
TTGACTCAGAGCTGAACCTTGATGCACTCGCACTCTCCCCTGGGAAGCTCTCTCTGAGAAGGAGCCCTGTCCATACTTGAGTCACTGGGTCCTTGTACATAGCCTACACTAATTCTATCAGTGGCTCTAGGACTTTAAACCATTGCAGAACTGCCTGAGTCAGTTCTCCTGGGGCCTTGTTATGTGCTTTCTCCAAGTTCTTTGTTATGTGCTTTCTCCAAGTTCTTTGTTATGTGCTTTCTCCAAGTTCTTTGTTATGCGCTTTCTCCAAGTTCTTTGTTATGCGCTTTCTCCAAGTTCTTTGTTATGCGCTTTCTCCAAGTTCTTTGTTATGCGCTTTCTCCAAGTTCTTTGTTATGCGCTTTCTCCAAGTTCTTTGTTATGCGCTTTCTCCAAGTTCTTTGTTATGTGCTTTCTCCAAGTTCTAGCAATGCCTAGTTGGACTCTTTGTTCTTCTCTTGATTCTTCTTACCTACCTTTATACTGCAAACACCGGGTTGTGCTACATCTAGTTCTGAATATGAACTGCTTATCTCCCACCTTCTACTACCATGCATATTCATTTATCAGTTGTCCTCTTCAAAACATTCGTGCAGAATGACAAGAGTCTGACGCCTCTGTACCGCCCACAGACGGTTATGGATACCCCCTTTCTTCTGTACACTGGCACTTGCATGCTTATTCCCCAGTCATCTGGGATATATCTTACTCTCCATACTTCTGTGAGAACCCTCAAAAGCCATTACTCTCCATCTCACTCAACATCTTGATCATACCTGCTGTGATGTCACCTGAGCCTGCTGCTTTCCTGAATTTGTTAGTTTTGTGGGGCTTTCTTCATTCATAAGGTGCTGAAAGTACTCCTTCCATCTGTCTATGATGTCCTGTAGACTGGTGAGCAGTTTATTTCTGGCATCCCTTATGAAAGGTGTTTGACTGTCTTCTTTTTATTTCTGTCTTTGTCTTGCAACCTGATAGAGTTTCTTTGTGCCATCTACTGATTCAGTTTCCAGAAGAGGGTAGAGTGCTAGTTATTTGCTATTGTAACTCCTCTCTTAGTGTCTTTGTGAGCAAACCAATATTTCTTCCTAGCCTGGTCCATCCCTTTTTATCTCTCACTTTTTCCTGCACTCCTTCTTTGTACTCCTTTCTTATGATGAATTCCTGGACTTCAGCATGCCACCACCAGCTTTCCTTACTTACCTTATTTCTATACCTGGCTCAGCTGCATATATGTTCCAAAGCCCTCACACATGCTGTTTTGAGGGGCTGCCATTCTTCTTCAACTCCACTTATTTCATCTTCTTCCTTAGGTGCTACAGCCCAAAGTAATTCAGAGAACTTTTGTGCTTCCTCTCCAGTCAAGTTCCACATCTTCAGCCTAGTCTCTATTGACCTTAGAGTCTTCTCTGACCACTGCTTGCAGATGATTGTTGCAATCAGTGATTTATGCTGTAGGTCAACTTTATCATTCAGGATGATTTTGCAATCACTGATTCTACCCCAATACCCTTTTCTTACTATTATGAAATCTACATTAGTTGCATGTTGGCCTATCTTGTAAGTGACTGTCTCTCTTGCTGAATCATGTGTTGGCTATCATCAAGCCATTTGCCATACAGAGATCTAGAACGGCAAGTCCTTCTTTATTCTTGCCCCACCCATGTAGACCCAGGCAGGCCTCATATTCTCCTCTGTCTCGATATGTGCATTCAGGTCATCCATTATTAATGCCATTTCATGTTGTCCTGCATTATCTAGTAGGTCCTGCAAGGTCCTGCAATTTCTGTCTCAGTGCATTCTTCTCCTCACTATCACCACCCTGCTGTGGGGCATAGGCTGAGATTATGGATACTTCCATATCCTTACACTGTAATCTGAGCTCCATGTGTCAGTTACTACTTCTGATGACATCCCTCATTGTCTTTTGAAGCCTCTCCCTCACCACAATTTCCTGTGTCCTCCTCCTGAGAAGTAGACTCTGTATCCATAGCCTGCACTGCCCTTCCATTTTGTCAAAACAATTGGTCTAAACAACTTTCCCCCCTATAGTCACCATCTAGTATTTAGAGTTTCCACCTCAAACTCACTCAAGAATGGAGTTGTGGGCAGCAGCACAAACATGTTTTTTTTTTTGGGGTGGGGGAGGTGAACCCCGCACCAATACAAGGAGAACATGAAAACAACATACAGGTATTAGATGAAGGACAGGATTGAACTTTACACTTTATACAGGGGAGATGAAGACTTTTAACAATTATGCCAGCTGATCATATCAATATTTCTTATTGTAAGTATTTCATTAGCAGTACTTCAATACTTCAGAACTATATTTGTATACTTACACATTAATTTAAAAGCACTCTTTTATAGGCATGTTACCTGACAGAATAACTGCAGTGAATGAATACTTTATGCATTCTGTTACATGAGAAATAAAGGGTTTCTTGTGAAAGGTTAAGGTTAGAGAGATGATGTAGGAGGTGGGTATGGGAGATAGTATCAAAAGCTTTAGATAGGTCCAGCAGGATGGAAGATACTAAATGACTAGAGTCACGGGCTGAATTAACAGTATGTAAGAAGGAGAGAAGGTCAGAGTTAGTGCTATGTCCTGGGCAGAAGCCGTGTTGGGTGGGGGAAAGTAGTTGGTATTTGGTAAGGAATGGTAAGAGCTGTAGATGGATGCATTTTTCAAGAATTTTGGAGATAGGGGAGAGGATGGCTATAGGGCGGAAGTTGGAGACATTGTTATTTTTGCCACCCTTGTGGAGTGGGAAGATATATGCAGTTTGCCAAAGTTTGGGAACGTAAGATTCGAGTATAGATCTATCGATCAGGATACTGATAGGCAGAGCAATAGCATCTGAGGCTATTTTTAAGGAGGAGGATGGAATGCTATCAGAGGCATTAGAGCAAGGCTTTAGTTTGTAGAGGAGTTTCTTTATTAGGTTGGTGGAGACAGGTTTAAGTTCAAAATTAGGGTGGTGAGGGGAGAGAGGGGAGGATTGGTCAGGGAGGGGAAGAGGGTTATTGTAGGTAAAGGTCTTAGTAAGATCAGCTATGGAGGAGGTGAAGAAGGTATTGAAGTATAGCAGCTGCATTATAGCTAATTTCAAACATGTTCAACAATACAGTTATTATACTTTATACGTTACTAACTAAACTCCTTATATATATAAGTTCAGGTCTTCTATTAAACTATCTGATAACCCTTCAAGCAAACCACATTCTTACAGTAAAATGCTATCCTTAGCAAATCTTTATTATACTAGAATGGGTGTTTCTCTCATTATTTGTCAGGAAATGACTTAGAAGAATAATATTCATTTAGGCCTCAAAGCAAGCAAGACTTGATATGCCTGTGTACCTTCCACATTCAGAAATTACTTGATTTGCAAAGAGACATATAAACAATGTAATCATAGTATAATATAAATATAATTTGCAATACACTCACTTTATTTAGAAACACATTGCAACAGCCCTGTCTTTATTCTTTAGATTGCCTGTTTACAGATAGAACAATATGTGCTCATTTTACAAAACGTTTCAGATTGTTCACCATTTGTTACTACTTTTGAAACCAGGATATAACTGCTCTTGGTTTGACAACCCACTGCCTTGATACTATTCCACTTTACTAATCTTTCGCTATGAGAGGAGCGGTTTGTTTGGTAATTCCCATTTCTTACTCATTGCCTATGTGACTGAACACATGACTCAATCAAATGATAAACAGTATAAAATTTTAATTGTTAAACACAGTCAACAGCAATTTTGACACCGAGTCTTAACTGATACAGTGATTTAATATTAAAGTTAACATCTGTTGCATATAAATGAAACAGCTGTGCTCGTCTGCTTTTACACTGTATGAAGTGCTAAGCTCAAATATAGTCAGTTGTTCAATTCACTATCATGCAGCTGTATGCTGGAAGAACATTATTTATCTATTCCATCTGGCACTGAAATCAATACATGCCATGGTGGTCACACTTATACCTGCATTTTGTTCTTAGCAATGGTCAGAGGGTTTCTCCCAAACAATATATGTTATGCATTATTAGTTTACATATCTTATGTTATTCATTGCGTTGAAGTTGTTTATGTACAGTTTGGTTAACATCTTACACTACAGAGAGCAAGGATTTATGGCTCATAATATCTCAGTTTTCTTGCAAGTGCATAATAATTTTTATGTTCTTATTCTAACAAACTCTTCACTTTATACATGGGCTCTTCAAATATATCAGATAGATTTCCCCAGAACATTAGCCAGCACCAATAATACAATGCCATTTCCTGCAAATAATGATGCAGCCATGAGTAAACGCATGTTGTTTAAACATATCAGTAGGTACTTTAATGTAATCCTTTCCCAAACACTGCGCTGGAATCAGTGGTCAGGCAGCTGAAACAAACACAAGGTATAATATATAATATAAAACACGTTTTGTACAAGAACCAAATATACTTTTCACGGCGGAGTTATAATTGATACTCCTTACAGGGATCTCAGAAACCTCAGATGCTTAAGGTTTATTTTGAAGTCCCCTGGGAAATCTGACTTCAGAAAATGCAATGATATGAAAGATGAGATACGTGTGGAGGTAGCACCTCTATTATTATTCAGTATTGCTAGGTAAATGACAGATTTGTCGTCTGATGTTCTGGAGAACAAAATATGTATTGTAATCAGACTCTGTAGCAGGCACTATAAAACACACATGAAGGTGGAATCAGCTTACATAGTGAATTGGCCAGGCATATTCAGTGTTACTATCTCATTGCAGACATACTACAATCTACTTCTGAGATTCATTGTTTTGCTCTCTCATACATACTAGAGGTACAGTTTGAGAAGACTGCTGATTTGCCTTGTCATACACCACTGAATGAATTTTTCGCATGTAGAGTCAAACATGAACGCAATGGTAGTAGCAGTACATGTACGAGGCATCCATTACGTTAGTTTGCTGACAGATATTGTATTCTGCCCATTGAGCAGGAGAATGTCTTAATGATTTATAGGTCAGTTAATGATTTACTGCAAAATAATTTTCTTTCATGTTGCAGAAGAAAGCAACAACCACCAAACTGTATTTTCATCCTGATTTATATATGATCATAAACCTAAGTTCTGTTTATCACTAATTTTATAGACTGACGTATTATGTTAAATAAATTATTAACTTATATATGGTATTGTTTAAACATTGCTAATTATAAATCCAGACATGTATGTTATCAGTAAAACATTTATTTTTATTAGGTCATATCTTTCTCTACTATAATCTTTTTTACCAAACGTTAGACATTTATCAGTTAGATATTAAAATTTTGTGAAAGACTTCAATTTTTCTCAGTAGGATGATCATCGGAAAAATTTGAATTTTTTTTTTTATCTTACAACATCCTCACCATTCTGGCATAGACACCTATGATTTCTTCATTGAATATTTTTGTGTACCTTGTAAAATACCACAATATGTTTAATACAATACATTTAGCTGAAATACTAGGATTGCAGCCAAAATGGTATTTTTAATTCAGGCCAAATGTTTTTCCCTTTTTTTTTCTTCTTCTGAAGTTTTCTTATTTTGAAAGGAAGTTGAAATTGTTGCCAGATTCTATGGCCTGATGTACCATTTCCATGGACCACAGTAATTGCAACCTGAACATTAATTGGGAATATTGACTAATCTGGGACTTGCTTTGGCCCTGGCATGACCTGAAACTGTGCGAGGTCTTAATGACTAAGTAACATTAGCTAAAGTTGCAAAGAGCAATACAAGCTATGCATCATTTCTCATTGCCCTGTTCAAAGTTATTTTTTTATTTAGGCCAGGAGGACATGTTTAGCAATGGGAAACTAAATATTCCATTTATTCTTTACATTGTGGACTCCAACAGGTTATATGAATCAGATTGCAAGTGTTATTCTCACAATCTTTCTTTTCTATCCCTTTTTGTTTATGTAAGATTAATGTTATATCACTTAATCATTGTACCACTTTGGGTGGTCAGGTTTGAGTTAAAAAAAAAAAAAGAAAAGAGAGGTGGTTTGTGAGTACTGTTCCTTGGGGTGGTTTTCTTTTGTGATGGCTGTTGGCTGTTGGCTGTTGGTGTGGTTTGCAGCTGTTGGTGATGGGGTGGCTTCCAGCTGGGTGTGGGGTCTGGGTTGGTTGGATTGTCTCTTGTTGCATGACTGGGGCTTTGTTTCCGAGTTTTGTATGCTTGGTTGGTAGTTGCAGCTGTTTCTCAGGAGGGAAATAGGAAAAGACAGGGAATCAGTGTTGTACATAGGGTCCCGGGTCTCTCGCAATAGGCTGCCATTTTGATTAGTCACAATGTGGAGGAACTACCGAAAGTGACTGTTTTGAGGGCTTTGAAGTGCCTGATAGTAATGGCATTGCAATGTGGCATTAACTGCTATGGGGAGAGGGAAGGCCGAAGGGTTCTGACAAGCAGCTGGCCAGAGTCTTGTGGTGTTGGCCATATCCCTCATTCTTTGCAATGCTCCAGATTTTCACAGACTGTCCAGATTTTTACCTTAGATTTTTGGTTTGTTTCTCATAAAATTTGTGTTTTTTTTGTCAAATCACTAGGATGATTTCAGGACTGAAGTGACTAAATAATAGGTTCATAGGTTCATAGGTTCGTACTAGGCTAACTGCCCTTTTGGGCCATTTGAAGCCTAGCCAATTACCCCATGTGAGACTCAAACCCTGCACTTTGTGTCTTTAAGGTAAACACCTTAACCATTATGTCATCCTCCCACCCCTTTGGGTGGACACATTAAATCCTTCAGGAAATGCATGTTAATACAAACCCCATTATTTTAGCAAGTTTCTAAGTTTATAACAGCAACATTTAAAATTTGTCTTTTGGAGGTATGGTGGCGGTTGCGAGATCCTGCAGCTGCCCAGCATGGAGTTGGAGCTTTGCCAACAGTATAAATTTTACAATAGGTTTAAGCTTGCAGTGAGTGCAGAATAGGGGGTAACTCAATTCTGAAGGTGCAATTCCCTTGAGACTGGTCTGAAGTTAAAATGATGAATGGCACTAGCCAAATCTAAATGGAGGTCATGAAATTCTTAGGGAGATAGCAAAGTAGAGGGTATGCAGTTTAGCTACAGCAAAGCTATACAATTTTTTTTTTTCCTTGGGTTTTGAAGTCTTAATGTGTCTCCTTCTTTGTTGCAGATGGCAACTATACAGAGTTTGCAGCAGAGATGAGTGGCCATTGTGCTGCAGATGGAAGAGCTGTTCTAGGAGGTGCCTCATGCTGACTCCATGATGGCAGACAAATTGGTTGAGTCTTTTAAGAAGAGATGACACCCAGTGATGAAGACCAGGTTGGTGGCTTGAGGGAAGCGGCCACTGCAGTCAAGAGATGTTTTCTCAATAGATCTTCCAGCTGTTGGAGTGATGCATGATAAAGCAGGAGGTAATGGCATGTTGTTGGGGATCCCATTAGGGAGTGCAGGTTCAGAGTGTATTGGGAATATTTGTGGGATAAGCTGTAGGTAATATGGAAGAGGCACAGAGGCTTAACAAGCAGGGCCAGGGTGAGGCAGTCAGTGGGGAGGCTAGTGTAGGGTTGTGCATGGGGAGCCTGGAATCATCTATGGGAGGGATGGGATTGCTTTCTGATGTTGTGTCAGAATGTGGCATACAGCCAAGTGATTGGCTATCTATACAGGTTTTTGGGCCAAGGGGCAATTGTTCTGACACCTCACATATCATCTTTAGTTAAGGAGAAGATCTGGAGGAGAGTATATACTGATGTATTTGAATTAATTAATGCAGAAAGGGTTTAATGACTGCTACAAGCCGAAACAGCAAACAGGCAGTTTCCGCAGCTTTTGGGAAGAGGAGAGTAGGTAGCCTGCAACATAGGATGTGGGATAAATGCATGGTATGCTTTGTGTACTACATGGCAGTTTGTCTAGAGAAGGATACTGCTTTGGCTTTACCACTCCTGGTCTACTTTCTTATGATTCAGGAGGCCCAGCGTTTATGGCCAGGGACCACTTGGTTGTGTTATGACCAGAGGTTTTAGAAGCGGAAAGAAGTTGATTACTCCTTCCATTGGAAGGTTCATCTTCCGGACATATGGATAGCCACTATGATGAATAGATTTGAAGGGGTTTGTAAGGGGGGGGTTGGCTTGGGGGAGAAGGGATGGGACTATGTTGGGATTTTACTGCACGACGTTGCTCATGGGGAGGGTGTAGTTTTTTGCATGCTTATTCAGTGTGTGGAAATCCACCCAGCGGTGCAGTGTGGTAGGTGGGAGGGTAATTTTGTGGCTGTGGGTTCACTTTCCACCAGTGTGGATGGTTTACATTCTTCTTTTTAGGGTTTTCAGATCTACATGGTAGTGGGAATTTTCAGGGGCTGCTGGGATGGGTGTCATTTTGGGGGTCAAGGAGAAGGTCAGTGGATGCATTGTCCCATTAAAGTGCAAGTATTGTGGCAGATGCTCCAACAATTTCCCGATTTGTCTGTTAAGGAAGAAATAATTGATGGGTTTTCCCGGGAGTTTTCTGATAAATTAAGGATGTTGGGGGATGGAGTAGTCTGTAAGAATATGTGATCTGTACCAGGAAAGGATGATATATTGGGGTGTTTGGTAGAGAAGGAATGGCAGGTGGTTAGGTTGTTGGGACCTTTTGATAGCCCTCTCCTTTCTGATAGTTTTAATATTTCACCACTAGTTCTGGTTCCTAAAAAGGTGGCTGTCGAGTTTTGGTTGAGTCAACATTTGTCATACCCAGAAGGGAACTCTGTTAATGACTTTATTTCAGTAGAGGATGCCATGGTCAGTTATGTGTCTTTGAATAATACCATGAAGGTGATTTGGGGGTTTAAGGATCTGTGGTTGGTCAAGATGGACATTGAATTTGGATTTCACCTTTTGCCTGTACAGGAGAATGAGAGGCTGTTGTTGGGTATTGTAGTTGGGAAAATGTTTTTTCTTTGACAACGCTATGCCAATGTGATGCTCTGTAGCCTGCACTACTTTTGAGAAATTTAGCACTGTACTACACTGGGTTTGGCAGCAATGGCTGGACACGCAGAGGATGGTGCATTACCTGGATAATTTCTTGATAGTAGGCAAAGAGTTTGAGGGAGTACTGGTAGGTTTGCGATAGTTTTTGGGGATGTGTGAGGAGATGTATGTTCCATTGGCTAGGCAGAAGCTGGAAGGTGCAGCTAAGGCACTGGCCTTTTTAGGTTTATTAGTAGATGCAGAATGTGGGTTGGTTTGCTTGCCAGCAGACAAGATGATCCATTTGAAGGGAGAAGATTGGATGGGTGGTGTGCAAAGATATGGTGTGGATCATGGAGCTTATGGAACTTTTAGGGCTTTTAAATTTTGCATGGTGGGCAGTTCATCCAGGATGCACTTTTTGTAGTAGCTTTCTTATTAAAAGGGGGAAAAATAAATATCATTGGGTCAGGACTAGTAAACTGGCATGGGCTGATTTGGCACTTTGGTTGTCCTTTTTTGAGAGGGTTAATGGTGTTTCCTTTTGGCAGGCTGGTCAAGAGAAATTGCAATTGTTTACAGATGCAGCTCGACTATCAGGATGGGTGCATTTTTTGGTGGGGAATAGCTGACAGACTGGAGGGATGACTGGAAAAATGATGTTGCCTTTTTGGAGCTAATGCCAAGCTGGGTTGTGTTGATAGTTTGGCAGGAGCAGTTGAGGGAAAAGAGGGTAATTTTTTTATTTGGTCAATATGGCAGTGGTGCAAGTTTTGCAGGTGAAGACAGCAAGGTGTGAATTTCCATAGTTAATTTTATGTAAGTTGGCTCTGCAGAGTTTGGTAATAATTTTTTCTTTCACAGGTGTGCATGTGGTAGGGGTTAAGAATGTGACTACTGAGAGTTTGTCTCAATTTCAGTTTTCCATGTTTGGGAAGTTGGTCCAGGGGGTAGAGGAAAAGTCGATGGTGTTGCTAGATGAGGTGTGGCATCTTGGGCTGAAGTAACCAGGCAGTTGGTGCAGCAGTCATGAGCAGCATCTACCAGGAGGGCATATGGTACAGCATTATGACTTTGATGAATTTATTTTAAAGTTGCTTGAGGATGAAGGGGTTTAGTCAGAAGAAAAAAAAAAATTTGCCTGAATCTCCTTGTGTTCTGACTGTGCTTCTCAAACATTTTGGAAATATAGAGTATATTTTAGAGCATTTATTATAACTGTAATTGCCTTAATATTGCTACAACTCAAGTGTTCTGGGTTGCACTGCATCTGAAGTGTTTGTGTGTTTTAGCTGCTTTTCTGTATATATAGACTTCTCTGTATATGTAGACTAGCTACTTATTCTGCTGTGTTACTGCCTCTTAAATCGTTTTTCAGTTGTGCACTTGCCTTGCTTCATTTAAAAAGTTTTAAATTGCTAATTTTGTAGAGTTTTAATTGCATTTACTGTTTAGGACTACACACTCAGCTTTGCTTGTCTCAGGACTTTATTTTCTGTGCTCAGAGCTATCCAGACCTTGCTGTGGTAGAGGGAAGTCCTACTGCTTACCAGTGGGACTGGTGAGCATTGTACTGCCTATCTAATGCTAGAGTAGTGGTTTCCAGCTCGGAAATTGTAATTTTATTAGTCTTTTTTGGCTGATTTCTATCCCTTTCAACTTTCTGGCTTAAAATCGCATGTGTTTGCACATTTTTCACATCGTGCAGCACTGCGAGGCTACAGTTAAACTATTCCAAGTGCCAGAAAGTCTGCTCTTGAAATTTTTCCTTAAAACTAGCTGGTTTCTCAGTAGTAGCACTAAAATCTGAACCCCTGTGACTAGCATTTGCTCTAGAACCTGCTGGAAAGAACTAGGAAGCCTGAAACTGATACAAGCACTCAGCTCTTCTTGTCAATAAGGAAAAATTAATCATAGGCACTAAACAGCCTATAATTGCAAAGTACCTTGCAAAGGTAAGGGAAAACAGCTCTTAAACTTTACAAAAAAGCACCTAAACAGGCATGTCCATGGGTCAGCTTCCAGTGATTTCTCCTGTCCACCTGGTGAATCTGGGCATACTGGGGAAATGCGACAACTGCCTCATGTACACAGACAATCCTCTACTCCTACCACCCAACACTACAACCTGTGAGAGATGCACTTACATAGCCAAACTGGAAGGAAAGCTCTCTCCAGCCAAGATTGTGCTAGACAGTCAAGAGGAGAAGGTTAACATCTGCATTACACATCAAGCAATTCATAGCCCTTCAAAACCCACACCATCAACACCCACACATAGCAACACTAAACCCACATATGCAGAGGCCCTTAACATTAACCTGCCCAAGCAACAAGGACCTCCGAAGCCGAAACGCAAACATACACCAGTCACAACCAAAGTGACACATAGCTCACAACACCTGTGTGCCACCCAACAACAGCCCCTAAGGCAAGACAATGTACCCGACACTTTAGTCATAGGGGACTCTATAGTCAGGCACACTGATGTCCCACTCACCAGGCTGAACAAGGAGAAAATTACAGTCAGTTGCCTGTCGGGTGCCAGGATACGCCAAATAATGCATGCACTCAAGTCACTCCACAACAAGTACAAATATGACTCTGTCATTGTCCATGCTGGAGTGAATGACTTGAGACGTCCCTCTCTGGACTACATGAAAAGAGACATGGAAGAGTTCTTGGATCATGTGACCCAGGCAGGTATGACCCTAGCCCTGAGTAGCATCCTGCCTTCACCCAGAATGATACCACAGTATAAGGACAAAATGATTGACTTCAACAATTGGCTAAGCTTCTGATGTCATTCAAAGGGGATCCAGTATTTGTCTGCCTGGGAAGACATGATCGACAAACCACGATGCTTTGCCAGAGGTACAGCACCTGTCACCCCTGGGATTCAGGTTACTGGCTAAAGCTCTTGCCACCCCTATAGTGCCTTTTTTAGGTAAGGTTCAAAGGATAAAACCACCACCGTAACAGATACAAGCATGCAAAATCTGAAGGTAATGCTACTCAATGCTAGAAGTCTAAACCTCAAAATGCACTCTCTCTCTCAAGGCACTCCTAAAAAAAGGGAAAACATTGATATCTGTGCAGTAACTGAGACCTGGTTCAAGGCTCCAGAGAGCACCCCTGCAATACCAGGCTACAATTCTTACCACACTTTTCGGCTACAAAACCAAGACCGAAACACTAAGGGCGAGGAGTGTCCATATTCACCAAGGATATTCACACCTCCAGGCCAGTTGCCCAACACAATACATCTGAAATTCTCAGGTGCAACTAACACTAGGTAAGACTGCAATCCAAATTGTAACTTGCTACAGATCCCCCACCATGCCCCAAGATTTTCACTACACCTTTCTAAACATCCTGGAAAATATTAAGATACAACCAAACACCCTAATACTGGGTGATTTCAACTACCCTGCTATTAATTGGGAAAACTACTCGGGTACCAACTCCTTTTCCCAACGGTTCTTGGAATTCATAAATTCCAATGCCCTGGATCAACTAATCCATTGTCCCACCAGGGACTCCAATATCCTAGACCTGGTCATTACCAACATGGGAGATAGATGCTCCACACCAGTGGTCACCCCCTCATTGGTCAGGTCTGACCATAAGCAAATCATCCTTGACATCCACATCCCATCCCCACCCCCCAGTAAGGAAACCTCCTTAAAAAACTTCTCCAAAGCCAACTTCATGCTACTGAAGTCAGAAGTGACAAACTTCACAACACCCATGCAGATGGGATCTGGAAGTTCGGCTGCAGAATCCTACACTAAGGCACCGTATGAGCACATCCACTCGTACATGAATCGTGCCATCCCAAATAGAACCAAGATGCTCTTCTCCAAAAAAAGGAAGCCAATCTGGTGGTCCCCTGCTATAAACAAACTATACAACAGAAGGAAGAAACTGTTGCAGAAAAGAGGAAAATCCCAGGATGCAAAAAACTCCCTCACCAGCCTCAGTAAGAAGCTGAGATCCCTCATAAAATCCTCAAAAGCTAGTTACGAAAATAAAATTGCCAAAGATTCCAAAGACAACCACAAGGCATTCTATAGTTATGTCAAGAATCTAAATGGCAATGGTCAGATCTGCTCTGAACTACAACAGAATGGCATTAAATATACTGATCCCAAGGATATTGCCAATATCCTGGCAGATCAATTTAGTGCCATCTTCACCCCCCTCTCACCTCCTAAAGGGCCCATCTCAATACCAAAAGATTGCCAAATTCCGATAATCACGGCCACACAGGTAGAAACCGCACTCTCCAAAGCTAAGAATACAGCATCCATGGGACCAGATGACATCCCAGGCTGTGTACTACATGAACTACAAAATGAACTGGCACCTCACCTAAATGTCATGTTTAACCATAGCCTCACGTCAGGCTTTGTGCCCACTGAGTGGCCCACAGCTACAGTTATCCCACTCCACAAGGGAGGATCTGCCTTGGATCCCAGGAACTACCATCCCATCAGTCTGACAAGCCTGATCTGCAAGGGCACGGAAAGTACAGTTTTGTACCTACCATAAATGTAGATGTTCGAGTGCTAATACAGCTGCAGTAATCACAGATGGGTTTTCAGCCGTCAGGCGGTCCCTCGGTCGGCCGAATTCCAAAGTCTTGGTCCGGCGTCGGTTGTTGTCGCTTACTCTTCTGACGTCAGGAAGGCCAGAGTATATAAGACACAGCCGACGCCATGTTCTTCAGTCTTTCTTGCCCCAGATGTCAGGTGCCCCCAAAAGGAAGGCAATACATAAATAAAGCTAATCCACAAATGTAAGCAAATAAAACATAGCAGGATAACCCAGTCAGGAGGTATGAAGAGGTTTTTAGGCCCCATGGCCTTACCATGAGGGGAAGGAGGGAGGGAAACCTGTACTGCAGCTGTATTAGCACTCGAACATCTACATTTATGGTAGGTGCAAAACTGTACTATGTTCATCGTGCATACAGCTGCAGTAATCACAGATGGGTAGAGTCCCAAAGCTATGCATAGGGTGGTAGGTACTAAGAGGAACTGTGTTGAGCCAGAATGCCCTGCAAAACAGCAGTGGCAAAGCCTGCTCTTGTTCTGGAATATAAGGGCAGATGGTAGTGTTTTGTGAAGGTATGTACAGAACTCCAAGTGGCTGCCTCCAAGATATCCTTAGTAGGCACACCTCTGAGGAAGGCTGTAGAGGTGGCTGTGGCCCTGGTGGAGTGAGATCTGATACCAGTAGGGACAGGTTTCCCATGGTGGGAGTAACAAAAACGTATGCAGTGGCCAATCCACTTGGAAATGGTCTGTTTGGTAACTGGTTTCCCTGGAGCCCCTACTGCGTAGGACACAAAAAGTTGGTCTGATTTCCTGAAGGACTTTGTTCTGTCCAAATAGTAACGTAGCTGCCTATGGAAGTCTAAAGAGTGAAGCAGCCTTTCCCCTTTGTTTTGAGGGTTAGGATAAAAGGTAGGAAGGTGTATGGCTTGGTTTAAGGCTACCCTAGATACCACTTTAGGCATAAAGGATGGGTTGGTACGAAGGGAGACCCTGTCCTGATGGAAGATGAGGAATGGCTGCACCGCCATGAGGGCCTGCAGTTCAGAAACCCTACGAGCTGAAGTGATGGCCAGAAGGAAAGCTGTTTTCCAGGACAAAAATTGTAGATCTGTTGAAGCAGCAGGTTCAAATGGAGGCAATGTTAATTTTTCTAGTATGTAATTAAGGTCCCAGGCTGGAATTGGTTGTTTCCTTGGAGGTCTTATATTCTTAGCCCCTCTGAGGAACTGACGTAAGAGTGGGTGTGAAAATAAAGGAGGGTCCGTTTTGAATTCTGCAGAAATGGCTGAGGCGTGTATTTTGATTGAAGAAAATGAAAGTCCACTGCTCAGTAGTTCAGCTAGGTACTGTAACACCTGAGGCAAGTTCAATTTTCTAGGGTCCTGCCCTCTTTTCTCATTCCAACAGCAAAACCGCTTCCATTTTGCGGAGTAAGCTTTTCTAGTAGATGGTCTTCTGGCCTCCAGAATGACATCCTGCACCTCCTTGGAGAGTATAGTTTGATGTGGTGTTAAGGAATTTTCCATGCAGTGAGGTTGAGTGTTTTCAGCTGGCTGTGAAGGGTTTTGTAGTTGTTCTGTGTCAGTAGAAGTGGTATTAGAGGCAGGGACCAGGGAGGAGTATGTGTTAGACTCCTCAGGAGTGGATACCAGTGTTGCCTTGGCCAATCTGGAGCAATCAGTATCTGGGAAAGGGCCGATGACCCAGCGGTCTCAGGTACAGAAGACGCCGCCGAAGGAGTGTCGTCGGTAGTCAGGGACTGCAAAGGCGTCTCACTGAGAACCGGACCACGTGGAGCCTGTTTCGGTGTGGTGTCGGTGGAGACCGCGGGCCTTGTATGTCGGTCCTTTTCCTTGCGTTTTTGGATAAAACGGTTGTCGGAGTGTCCGACGACATTTTATAGTCAAAAGCTTTACCAAAAAAGTGTTAGGCGAACTCCGCCCGACGCTTGATAGTGCGTTTATTGAAGGTAGCGCAAAAGCGACAGCCCGAGACGTCGTGGTCTGGGCCCAAACAAGGTATGCAAAGGGAATGGAAATCCTTATGCGGTATTTGCTTCCCACAAGAAATACAATTATTAACTTTTTCTGACATCGGTCTGAGGCAAGAAAAGATTCCCCAATGGGGTACTTAGCTTTAATGAAGACTTCGGTTCCAAATATTTTCGTAATTCAGGAGCTGGCCGACCGGCACTTGCGAACTGCTTCTGCTTCAGGCACCGCGCGGCAAAAAAGACTGAAGAACATGGCGTCGGCTGTGTCTTATATACTCTGGCCTTCCTGACGTCAGAAGAGTAAGCGACAACAACCGACGCCGGACCAAGACTTTGGAATTCGGCCGACCGAGGGACCGCCTGACGGCTGAAAACCCATCTGTGATTACTGCAGCTGTATGCACGATGAACATCGCATTATCATAGAACTTATAAACAAAGACATTGGCAACCTTCAAACACTGGACCCTACCCAGTTTGGGTTTGTGAAGGGCCTATCTTGTCTCCTGAATCTGATTGACTTCTTCGAATCAGTCTCCAGAGCTGTGGACGAGGGTAAGGCGGTCCACACAGCCTATCTGGACCTTGCCAAGGCCTTCAACACCATCCCCCACCCTGGAATCATAGATAAACTTACTAAGCTGGGCATAAATCCCTACGTCACTCGATGGGTTGCCAACTGGCTTACTGACAGAACCCAGACTGTAAAAGTAGCTGACTCCAAATCCAGCTCCAGACAAGGGACACATGGAGTACCTCAGGGTTCAGTCCTGGGACCACTCTTGTTTGGCATCTACTTATCTGAAGTACAGGCCAACACTAAGGGACTCTGGCTAACAAAGTTTGCAGATGACTGCAAACTGGGAGCCATTATTGAATCCCCAAATGATGTGGATATTCTACAAAAGGGCCTTACAGAAATAGATGCCTGGTGCCAGAACCATGGGTTCAAGCTTAATGCCAAGAAATGTAGTTATCCCCTTTGGAAAAAAAACATGTACCCATGAATTACCACATAGGTGGCAGGACACTAAACATCGAAAGTGTGATGAGAGACTTAGGGACACAGGTGGACAGTGGTCTCACTTTCGATAACCACATCACCACAACAGTCAGGAAATCCTTCTATGTAGCACACCTCATCACTAAGGGCTTTACATCCAGAAAAAAGTAGGTCATTGTCCCACTGTACTCATCCCTCATTAGACCCATTATAGAGTATAATGCCCCGTTTGGTATGTACCTCACAAGACATCTGCAACAGCTGGAAAGGCCACAGAATTACCTCACTAAAAGAATCACAGGCCTAAAGCAGATGTCATATACTGACCATCTAAAAAAACTCCAGCTATACTCTGTGGCATATCGTCTACTCAGAGGCGATCTCTGCTTAACATACAAGGCCATGTCAAACCCTGAGCTGTTGGACATGCTCCACTTAAAGAAATCCCAACCCTCAGAGCCACACGCTCCAGGGATTTAAACCTTATCATCACAATAAACAAAACATGCTGGAGGGATAGGCTCCTGACCCAGAGACTCCCCATACTCTGGAATAGACTGCCCATACATGTCAAGCAGAGCACCTCATTGGCCCTCTTCAAAAGGAACCTTGATGATTGGATGGGAGATAGGAAATTCACCCCGGGGATCATGTCAGTAGCCCTGCTAGACAGGGTCCCAGAGAAGTAAATACTGTGGGAAGAAATATCCAGGGAATTGTTATGGCTAGGCTTGCATAGGCCTTAGAGCTGATAGTCTAGTACCAACCTATGAACCTACTGTAATACTTGGCTCGGGCTTGGGAATAAGGTAAGGACATGCAGTCAGTCAAGGTGGACTTGGCAGTGATTACTATACTTCTGCATGTGGCTGGGCTGCATGATTTCACAAAGTCCTGGGTAGTGGGGTGTATGTTGACTGGATGGGGTAGAGTAGTAGGGGTAAATATGGATATGAAATGGCCTTTGACAAGACAGGTTTTTAAAACTTTATTGAAAGGTTTAGCTTTAGTGGTTGGTGATTCAGTGGATTATGTTTTGTGGGTAACTTTGTGTTTATGGATATATTTTGGAGTATTCTGGGTGTCAGAAATGTTAGGTTCATTACTTTGGAGTGATGTCATGGTTTTTCCAGTGACAGTGCATATTTGGTTATGTAGATCTAAAATAGATCGGTTAGGGAAGGGCACACAAATAGTTCTTGGGGAAAGACAGGAGTGATGGCCTGGATCCAGTGGGTTGGGCTCAGAGATTGATGCAGACTCATGTAAGGAGTCCTCGGGATTTGGTTTTTCAGTTGAGAGGGGTTAAGGTGGTAATGGGCAATCAGACTTTATATGTAATCAGAAGGGCTCTGTGTTGTAAGGCTTTATCCTGGAGAGAGGTTTTCCTCTCATGCTTTTCATATTGGTAAGACTTCATATTTAGCAAGGGAGGTGAGTTCCTATCAGAAGACTGAATGCTTAAATTACTGAACGCTCTTATATCGAACTTTAAAATGTGAAACCTGAAAATGTCGAAGGAATGGAATATTGATTTTTTTTCCAGGGAAAGAAAATGATGGGCTGTTCTCCAGACTTTGCTGTTTTCTCCACTGTGGTGTGATCTCGGAGTTGGCATATTTAAGTTGGGGGTGGGGGAAACAGCCCACCACATCTGGGGGGGGTGTTGCGAAGCCCCCCACTTTATTTTGCCTGTACATTATTTTTTTTTTTTTGGATCAGTGAAATTTTTCCCTCGGAAAAAAATTTGCTGATCTGTTCCTTCGACATTTTAAGGTTTCATGTTTTTAAGTTCGATAAAAGAGCGTTCGCTATTTTTAGCGTTTGATCTTTTGATATAGATGCGATCAGTTGAGGTCATCCAGACAGTGGGGCGGTGGTCTTCAAATGACTTTTATTCTTGTATTAGGTAATATATTCAACTGATAATTAATGGGGTTTTTTTGTCTTTCAGGAAAGGAGACTGTCATTCTGGGTCATTCATATATTCATTGGGTAGTGAAGATAGCTGCTTTTAGCATGGCTGGCAAAATATTGGGTTTGCATCGATTGGGATGGACAGTCAGGTGGCATGGTTTTAGAGGTCTTAGGTGGAATGAGCTTATGGATAAAGTTGCATTTATATAGTCACAGAAGGGGCTTTCTTGAATATTGGTGGTACATTTGGCTGGTAATAATTGGAAATAATTCGTAAGAAGCAGTTGGCGTATAGGATAAGGGAGGATCTGGTTGTGTTGCAGAGGTTATATCCAGGCATGTGCGTATTGTATGGTCTGATATAGTACCGTGTTTGTGTTGGAAGAATGCTGCTAGTTTTATGGTGTTGGAACATGCACGGAGGTTTATTAATTGTTGGTGATATGGCAGTCGGTTGCTTTGGGTATGCATACGATAGACAATAGGGATTTTGATAACAAGGACCCAATTTGGTCTAGAACCAATGGAGTGCACTTCAATGAGTTTGGTTTAAATCTATTTAATGTAAATTTAAGTTTATTTTTAGATGGTTTGGTGAAAGTTCTTTCTTAGGAGAGGGGGTATAGCGTGTGGTCAGGCTGGTGGGCGGAGAAGAGGGGCAGGCTTGCCCTCTTCTGTTCCTCCTCTTGGTGTTGGGTGTTGATGCAAAGAGTTTGAGGGATGAAAGCGAGCAGTAGGATGCTGCTTTGCTTAATAAGAATAAGTCAGTGGTGGTATGGATGCTGGTTATTCAGGCAGAGTGAATGGGGTACGCTGTCCTGATGTAAGTTTACAAGGATTTTTCATGTTGTGGTTACATTATTTTTGTTATGATTAACATATGAAACAATGCAATAAAGTTATGTTGAAAGTTAATAAAGATCATTAAATGTCATTTTGTGTCGCATATCTTATTGAAGGGGACCAGGACAAATAGTAGACCCTAGATAGAAAAACATCCCCTTCTTTTGTATGGAAACTGATAGAGGTATTACAGGACATGGCAGAAGGCAGAAGTTAGGGTGGGACCATAATAAAAAAATGAAGAAAAGTTTACTTTCGCCTCAATGATGTTTAAAAATATTTAACATCACAATTTTCTCTGGGGACTTTTAATTCTCCAATTGCTCTTACCTCACTTTCACTGTGCTCATAATACTAATGCCTCATATGTAAACATTTACCAGTGGATCATATACTGGGTATATATTGTCTAAACAGTTACAGGGTTAATGATCTAAATAGAACAGTGTGATTATAAAATGTTGAAATGTGTAATATTCTTCCAAGATTTTCCATCAGAAAACCTCTCTTTGATTTTGAACATCTTAGACTAAGTCCAGAAGATCATCAAATGTTGTCTCCACCATCAAAAAGAGGAATATCAGTAGTACAGGGAAAGGCAGCTGCTGTCCCAATTATCAGAGCTTGTTAACAGTGACAGATATTAAATGTGAAAGTCTGCTTTTGATATCTGTCTAACATCTGGTGTTTAAAAATGCAGATTTGTTTTAGTCATCTTCACCTGCCTTTACTTTCAGATTGTGTTACACAGTATAGGAATTTATAGGGAAACTTGGCAAAGTATACAAAATACGTTTACACCTTTATTACATCTTTCTTTTGCAGAAGCAAAATATTTCCACATCTTTTTAAGTAAAAGGTGTAAACTGCATACACACACATTCATACATATACACACAAACATAGTAAGTAAATCTGATATTGAAATATTGTAGCTTATAACTTTCAAATCACTGCCATTTCCATACAGTATAAAGCTGCAACACTTTATTAGTACAACAGAATGCACAGTTTCAATACTTTCAATTCTATCTGGCACTAGTTTCCTTTCACTTTTCAGTGCTCATGATGATTCAGTTCAAGGAACATGTTTCTGTTCTTATTTCATGTATGTTACTTCAG
Organism: Protopterus annectens; assembly: GCF_019279795.1. Lineage (NCBI taxonomy): Eukaryota > Metazoa > Chordata > Ceratodontiformes > Protopteridae > Protopterus > Protopterus annectens. The sequence continues at coordinate 598,890,468 of NC_056747.1, forward strand.
GGATTGTCTGAATGTCCGCCTGGCTTTCTAAACAATCATCTAAATTTCAGGTGCTTAGAACATTGTGTGGTCTGGAGATGCATTAAAGATGTCTTCTGGTGACAAGTCACTTGAAAATGTATAAGGTTGTTAACTCCCTGTCCTTGAAACGTCCCTTGGCACATCTCTTTGGATTTTTACCTTGGGTAGCTCTTTGAAACACCTCTTTTTCTCTGATCTTGCCATGTACATAGTTACTTTATTTCACACTGTCAATGTGAGACACAGTCATTTTTAATATGTTTATTTATTTATTTTTATTTTGCTTTTGTATACTGGGTTTGTCTGAATAGGTTTAGTCAAAAAACCCTTTTCAGTGGACATCAGAGGACAAAAGCTACAACATACTACAAACCTTTGTAAACAGAAATTTAGTAATAGACATGAAGAAACATTAAATAAGATATATTAGCAATTATACGCATATTTGATAATTATAATACAGTCATACAAAAGTAGAGGTGACTATCACAGTATAATATACTTATACATTAGTCGATATTGAAAATTGAGCATTTAAAGAGGTGCATTAGTGGGTTTGTCAGATAGATAATAGGTCATGTGATGAGTGCGTGGTTAGGAATTCAAACAAATGAGGGTGCATGAAGGAATTAGGTAGGGCAGAAAATGTTAATATTGTAATTAAGAGGTGGGGAGTAAAGCAAATTTGTATATATATCTATATATATATATGTATATGTATATATATATATATATATATATATATATGTGTGTGTGTGTGTGTGTGTGTGTGTGTGTGTGTATATATATATATATATATATATATATATATATATATATATATATATATATATATATATATATATATATATATTTGTTCCGGTCCCCTTCAATAAACACATCACACCAAATGACATCCGATGACCTTTATTAGATTTCCATAACATAGCTTCGTTCACCAAATTCATTAGTTACAACTATTCATAATCTAATTGATTCTAAACGCAGCATAACATCCTTGCAATGTTAATCAGGGTAGCGTATCTACTCACCCTGGCCTAGTAAGCAGTGTCCATACCTTTACTCACTTACTTTACTTATGAAACACAATCCTTGTAATGTTAAACAGGGCAGCGTACCTACTCACCCTGCCAACAACAATCCTTGTAATGTTAATCAGGGCAGTGTACCTACTCACCTTGCCAACAAGCAGGGTCTATACCTCTGCTCACTTACTTTACTTATGAAGCAGTGTCCCATCTCACTTCATACACCATTTATTGAATTACCTTCCACCAAATTAGCAGCATCCTTACCTCAGCTTGTTTATCTATTCAGCAAGCTTCCTCCAGCTACTCATTTTCCTTCCCCCAGATCCTTGGAATGAACATCCAGACATCAGATGGGGAACAGAAGAGGGCAAACCTATCCCTCTTCTCCACACACCCCTACTGATAACTAACCCTAATCCCCCCAACCTACCAACGAAAAGAGGGAGGGTGGGTGGGTAGCAAGTTCACGACAAAATATGACTGCTTACCCAGCTACACTAGACTAAACTTCTTAAGCCCCACCCATCCTTAGCTCATTCCCTCCCAACTATCCCTGCCTCCACTTAACTCTTTCTCCTCCTTACCCACATAACTCCCTCTAACATGGACCTAACCCTCCCCATGAAGATGTCCCGGGACAATTTGGTTTGTTGCCAAACTTCATTTGTCCTGGTCCCCTTCAATAAACACATCACACCAAATGACATTTGACGACCTTTATTAGATTTCCATAACATAGCTTCGTTCACCAAATTCATTAGTTACAACTATTCATAATCTAATTGATTCTAAACGCAGCATAACATCCTTGTAATGTTAATCAGGGCAGCGTACCTACTCACCCTGCCCCAGTAAGCAGCATCCATACCTCTGCTCACTTACTTTACTTATGAAGCACCATCCTTGTAATGTTAATCAGGGCAGTGTACCTACTCACCCTGCTCAATAAGCAGGGTCCATACCTCTGCTTGCTTACTTTACTTATGAAGCACCGTCCCAGTCTCACTTCATACACCATTCATTGAATTACCTTCCCCCAAATAAGCAGCATCCTTAGCTCAGCTTGCTTATCTATTCAGCAAACATCCTCCAACTGCTCATTTTCCTTTCCCCAGATCCTTGAAATGAACATCCAGACATCAGAGGGGGAAGAGAAGAAGGCAAGCCTATCACTCTTCTCCACCAACCAGCCTGACCAGGCTGTTCCCCCTCCCTTCTACCCAAATTTGTTCACCCACTACTTCTTTAAAGGGAAGGATCAAGCCAAAAATCATTTGGTGTAACCATCTGTAAAACACCTTAGCATCTTCTCATACTCCCCTTTTGCCATACCATCACTGAAACACACCCTAATGAAAGCAAACTAAAGTAAGATTACTGTGACCCCACTGTGCCATCGGAAATCCAACACCAAGAGAATACATACCCTTTCTGCCCATTACCATAGGGAATAATCTAACTCCAAAATTTTAATGTCCTAACCTTAGCTGGCAAAAAAACAGCACCCCTTTACCAAGCTCCCGCAAACTCACCTATGCTCAGCAATGAAGTAATCTACATGCCCAGCTATAAACACCCCAAATTCACTCATTACCAGACCATTCTTAACCCCTGTTTGTCCCTAGTCTTTACCAAGAAAGCTCTCTTTCCTTATGTTACCTATACCACTAGCAGGTAATTAAGACCTGTCCTACAGCTGCCTTATCCTGCAACCAAGCTTCCCCTGTAACAACGCACCCAGTTTCTAAACTACCCCAACATAGTCATCTACCTAATATGCTTCCTCAAACCCTATCTGCAAAAAAACAGCCAAACCCCTATTGCGATGATCCTTATGCTATTCTGTGAACCTTAATCTGGTATGTTATATAAACCCACCTATTCAAAGAACAAATTTGTCACTCCAAAGATACCCCCATTAGGCACAAACTTCAGCATCATATCAAACACTTCAATGGCCCTCCCCCCACCTACCATTTAACAACTGGATGAGTGAATACAACCACTCCACGATTCCAAGAAAGCAAGAATTGAACTTCACTGGTCCTTACTTGCTCCTTATACCAACAAAATAATCAGTTCCCACTAACTAAACAAAGAGCTGTAACATGCCTTACTAAGGTGATTACTCAGACCCTCCTTGTGCCCCATTCCAGTACCAAGAACATCCATCCTATCCAAGCATCACCTTTCCAATCCACTTCATGATGCCTTCTGCACTTCCACCATTTCCATCAGTAACTGTTGCCCACTCGTGCTCCCCATGAGTAACCTCCTCACTTGACATTGCTTCCATCATCTGTGCATTCACTGTGTATCTTCACAAGTGGTACTCAGCACACCACCATCTAAAAAGAAAAGGACAAAGTTAAACCCTCTAATATGTGAAGAGAAGGCTCCATCTTATACCCACATATTACAAATTACAGCCGCCGTGTTCCAAGACCCCATCTGCAAGAAAGAAAAGACATGTAAATAATCCAAAATACCTAAAACACCTTCCAAGACATCTTCAAGAACAACCTATCCTGACAACCCGGGAAGGAATATACCACCACCACTCCCATCTATGACAAAGGAGCCATGACTGAAACTATGCTTCCAATGACCCAATCAAATACCCAAGATAACTTTAACTACCAGTCGAGTATGTTAAAACTAAAACCCCACCCATGAAGAAACTTATCAATATCCACAACCAGGGTAACCTTGCAATTCTAGACCATATCAATTAGCGCCCTGTATCAGCCAAACTAACTTAAATTGTAAACCATCTGCCTAGCTCTTAACCTTCCATCTCCAGATGAGGCACATTAAATAACCTAATATGGAACAACTGAACTAAATACAGCAAACCTATAAAATGCCATTAGGTAATATTAATCATTCACAACAAAAATATTTAACAACAATATAAGTGTCAGAATATGTGGTATGCTAAACACACCACCAAAGCTAACCTCACTGCCAATAAACTTAATAGAGGGACAAACTATACCGCTCAACCACTGTACCGCTTTGATAGTCAGGGCAATGCTAACCACACCACCAATTAATTCATATTGATGTCGAAATTACAGAAGGCTCCAAATCAACTCTTTCATGTAATGCAGACATTACAAAGAATTTCCTCTGCAACATTAAATCTGTTTTCTTATTAAAGGGGTCCTGTTTTACTTCGGTTTCCTTAACCAATCTGTCCCTCTTTTATTTCTGCATATAATATTAACAAATTTCTGCACACGGAACACCGGCCAGTGGCCAGAATTAGTGCCTAGTCAATTACAAGGGCACTACTCAGCATAAGCAACAAGAATTTGTCTTTATACAATGACCTCACCACCCATGAACCAGCAAGCAGTACAGGCCTGGAACACTTGCGGCCCACCTCCAAATTAAGATCAGTTTTTTTTTTTTTTTCTCTTTCTTTCTTTCCTGGGCACTTGACATTAAACAAACATGGCTCCTCAAGCTGCAGACTGGCAACGATTGGACACCCCCCCACATTGCTACTCCCATCCGCAAGCAGAAACCCGCCAACACAAACACCCACCAACTGGTAGGACAAATGCACAACACTGCAGTGCATGCATGCTTCTCCACAACTTCGTAAGGATCAGCAAAAGCGTTCAAGCCTCTACTATGCATGATGAATGGCAACCAATCACAGGTATCTCACAGCCCCAGAAATCAGCCTCTGCCAAATATATTATGTAAACCTTTCACTAAAAAAACAAAGTGTCATTACCTATTAAGTGACATGGTCAAGAAAATTTACTTAAATAAAATGCATGAACTATGAGCATTATTTTGCAGACATTTCTATTTGTCCATGCCTGCATTAGTGTAGTGTACACCTTAGTTACCGGATATGAGGCAGTATGTTAGTATACATAACTAATACATATAAAACATGCTCAATGCTGAGCAAAACAAGCAAATTCTGCCCACAAACCAGGAAAACAGTGACAAACATGCCAAAGCAAACCAAAACCAAATAAACATACGCAATGCCCCACAACCACCAGTGACTCCCCAGCAATGATTCCCAACCAAAATGGCCACACTGACATCAATGAAGCCATTTAGCAATAAGCATAGCTACTCTTACAGCTCAACCCCAATAACATTAACATGTAAAGGTTCTCATCCCACTTGACCCTTCACCAGTTTCAAAGTGCTTCTCATCAACCCACTTAACCACTGCTTAAAATCTGAAAAGCGAAACCCTCACAGCCAGCCAAGAAATTACTAAAAGAACTACACATCTCCTAGCCTCCTGAAGCAAGCTCACATACTGAACTGTGGTCTGAACTGGAATGCGACCACCAAGCTCACCATAGGCTTCCAGTAGATCCTAAAACTACCAAGCTAAAATAATCGAAGAATGCAGCTTACACTTAAATACTATTATTACCACCATAACAAGTCAACAAAATCACTGGCTCTGCGTTTGCATGAAGGGCAACTTCATTTACAAAGAAATTGCCTGGAAGTGCTTTATAATTTATGTCTGTACAGAGTTAAGCTGTTTGTAAATGTAACATTTTATCTACCCTTTTCCCGTTCATATGTTGCATCAGGGTATCAGAGCAGTAATGTATGTGTTTGAGCTTACGTTATACTGACATTTATGATTCTGCCAAGCATTTCTGGAAAGCACAACCAGTGATACAGAACCATACAGCTCAGTATGCTTGTTCTCCTAACTTGTGTCTATACCTATGATGACCCAATGAAAGGTAACGCACAACACAGGAAAAGGAGAGGAGATGTTCACTGAAATTTCAATGCGTTCAGCTACAAGAAATGGGTCGACAAACTAAATATGCACCGAGCCACCCGCCACTCTCCCTTACTCAGAACCCACAAACAAAACTCACAGCCTGACAAAGAACTGTGATGACCATCCCACCACCACCAATGCCCTTTCCACAAACAACTTACTCGAAACTCTTGCCCCTAGCAACATCCTGTCACCCATATACTACCAACACTTATACTTTATTTACTGGGTTAATGTCACCCCTTCACTATTCAAAGTTTGATATTTCTCCAATATGTAGCAGAGCCATTCTTGCCTAAAATTGATTTACCATGAGCATTTCATACAAGGTACATAAAACAGTATTGCTATTTGCTCATTATAACCACTATATAATTCTGCACTGATTTCTTGCTAAACAGAATAGGAAGCAGAAAATGTACTTTAATTTTTAAAGTATGTGAACAGAAGAAAATCATTAATGGCATGGCAATGGAAACGTGTAATAATGTCCACACCGTGAAACGTTTAGACACTTTATGAGAGGCCGGCCTGTCAAAATCTATGAAATCAATGAAGTGCTATAAACATGAAATGAGTGTAATTGGGTGTTTTGCTTCTATGGAATGCCATATTTAATATCTGTTCATGTGTGTAACACCCAAAGCACCCTTAATTATGTTAAGGCCACTCCACCAAACTCAACACAGCCGAGGTACCCGCCGCATGACATGCATGAGTGTACCGACCAGCCTAAAGCCTGAGAAAACCCAGTCACAGCTTCACTGAGGCAAATACCTCAAGTTGAAAACGGCACACTAACCCCACCAACGGATCCCGAACAATGCGACCCCTCAAAAACCACCACCACTGACGAGCCGAGAACCCTAGCACCAACAAACAGAAAAAGGGGGATACAGGATTGCAACTACATCTCACCGCTCACACACACCTCCCATACCGCACTCAGCCACGAAAACTGCAAAACTCTAAACAGCAAATGTTTGCCTAAAAAACGGAACAAACCTACCTCTGCAGGCAATCCACCTGGGATCCTGACCCAGAACAACACTGAGCAATACTCAAAATACCCCAGTTCTCCACATTAATTCTCAAACCTGTGCCCCCAGAACCACTGTATACAAGTAAATATTTGTAACTCAGAGAAGCACTATACCCAACAATGAAAGCCTACCCAAAAGAGAAAAAACACAACACTATAAATCCAGCTTCCCTTGTTACAAAATTAAGCCCAGGCCTACCTGTTCCCAACTAACTACAGGTCATCATGGACAGGATCCTTGCAGTAGCAAGTTCACACCAAAATGTGACTGCTTACCCAGCTACACTAGACTAAACCTCTTAAGCCCCACCCATCCTTATCTCATTCCCTCCCAACTATCCCTGCCTCCATTTAACTCTTTCTCCTCCTCACCCACATAACTCCCGCTAATATCGACCCATGAAGATGTCCCGGGACAATTTGGTTTGTTGCCAAACTTCATATATATATATATATATATATATATATATATATAGATAGATAGATATATAGGTTTACTATCATTATCTTAATGTGCACTTGGTCGTTTCTTCACGTCACCAAACCTAACTGTCGAAAGTGAAAACATTTTCAAATTCCCATGTTGAACCATGTTAATACTGATGGTTTGACATTCACTGTTATGGAAATGTAGCCGTTGGATTTCATGCACCATTTGATGTCCGGTAATGCTGGTAGCCATTCCAGTTTTAGCCCATCTGAAACTGTACTTCGCTGTACCACCAGCTGACAAAGTGCATTTCAAGGTAATGATAGTAAACCATATATATAGATAGATAGCTAGATAAATGGTTATCATAAGATTTATGATTTGTACTAGCAGTATATAGATGGGGGGAGTACAAAATTAAGTATGTAGCTAGGATATATTAGTAAACCTGTGGTTGTAGGGTATAGGATTCTGAATGAATAGAAATGGATACATATGTCTCTTGTTTGGTTTAAGCAATTTCTATCTGTAGTATTATCAACAAAAACACCCTGGCTGCTCACACTGCCACATAATGATTCTCTTCAGTTGTTGCTTATTGGAACCCTACTGTACTCTCAATTTACACTCTTCTTTTAATGAAGACAAGTGCCTTGCATCTTGATTAGAGTATAATACCTGTCTAGTCCAATATTGTTTCAGTCTATCTTGCACTAAGATTTGGCTCTTTGGCATAAGGAAATGTGGAGTTGTAGGAATGCTGTACTTTTTAGTCTATGACTCATCAAGAACTGAGCTGGCAAAACAGCAACACTTTACAGTAACATATTTCTCTGTCCCTGCAAAGCTAAGTGTAAGTCTGTGTAACAATCACTGTTAATGTATTACAGTTTCTTCAAAAGAATTGGCAACTTTCACTAATCTTTCAGTCCAGCCAAAAGGGCTATAGGTAATATTTCAAAACTCATACTGCATTTACTTATTAATTGTTTGGTAACAGGGTAGGCAGACTAGTTTACAGATCCTTTTCATCCACCACCTGGGCTCAGCGGCAATAAACAGTGCAAATAAAATTCAGTTATGATTGCAAAACATTAGAAAATTGATAGACAGTTATAAAACAGTAGAACATTATACAGTTCTTAAATGTTTCTAATAAAGTAGCAGGTTTACATTATGTTTTATCAGCTTACACAAGTTGCTATGCAGTTTGGATACATAAATTTGCTTCAAGTTTAAAATTAAATTTCATTAGAAAAACTAAAGTGAAATTGAATAAAAGTTATGGCGCCAGGCCTAGAGACTAACAGAAGAACACAGGATTAAGAGGAGTTAATTGGAAATAGAAACCAGTTAAGAGACTGTCAGCATTTTTAGAATTCTAAGCATTTTAAAGAGTTTATCCATTATCTCTAAAGCATTTACAAGCAAAGTCCTTGAAGAGGTGCTCAGAAATGAGCTTCTTAAACTTTGTAAGAGTATCTTACTGCCTTATGTTAGCTACTAGTCTGTTCTAGAGAACTGGGCCTGTATATAAAAAGACTCTTTCTTCAATATTTTAAAAGGGGGACAGTTGAGGAACATTAAGTACTCTTGGGAATTCCTTAGTTCTATTCTCTAACAAGAAGTTTTCTTTGCAGAGGTGAGGCAGTAGCAATCATTTAGAATTTTATATAGTGAAGTGCACAGAAGATAAGTGGTGGCCAATTTAGGTCATTTACAAGGCTGCAGTAGCATATGCAGGAGTCAGCACATCTGGCAATTTTATCCTCAGTGATTTGTAAAGATTATACAGGAAGACAATATTCTAGTTTAGGGAGAAGGATATTCTTGGCCAGTGCTTTGTGAGTAGTATGAGATAGTAGATGTGACATCCTATAACAGAGTCTTACTTGTGTGAGGATATTATCATTGTGCGTTGTAAGGGTACACTGTAGACTATAGTCTGATATGGCCACATCTGGAATCCCATGTTTTGAATTTTTAAGTACTAAACAGGACAGTACTCACAATTTGTGTTAACTTCACGGTATAAAAAATTGTCCAGTAATAATAATTAGCACAGATAAGATACATACAATTTCCATAGTGAATGAAATCTCCATCATCGTTACTCCATGGTCTTCATACGACTGTATGAGGAAGTGTCTTATCTCAAATGTCTTTGTGATTGCCATTACAGTAATACAATTCTGAGCCTCTCCTTATGTTTATACTGACATGGCCTAAAAACTTCATCATCAGGTGCATTTCATCATGTTCAATTGAGCTTCTATATTCTTGTCGATATTTCTTTACATAGGTCAATGGCAGGGCTAGCCACCTAGTAGTGTGACCCTCTAGATGATTGTCACTGTTGAATTGACACCCCGACCCATGTGCAAAAATGGAAAAAAGGGTTGTGGATGGACAGACGGATGTCTTTCTTTATATAAGTGACTTGCCACTGTCATTTTATCATCCTTAAACTCCAAACTCTGTAATGTAAGATACTGTGCATTTAGGACCTAGAACATTTGTTTTCTTGACTATGCTAAGTCAATGGTTTTACTCAGGCTAGTGTTCAACTATGTGTGTAGAACAAACTGATTGGAAGTTACAATTCTCCAAGTGTGCTAGTTTCCTGCTATATGGATTCTGACATACTGGAAAGTAATATGGTGAAGGTGAAAGTAGTCTAAGGAAAAAGAAAGATAAAAAACAAATACATGTAGCAAGGCTGAGGCTATAAGAATTAGAGGTTTGTAGAAGAGGAAAAATGTAACACTTTTCCAGCCAAGCACACATTTAAGCTGATGGGCATAAGAAGTGTTTTTTTAAGTGCAGACGAACTAAAATCGAACAAAAGAGAATGTGAAAAACTGACACTAAGTGGTGTAGAAGGCATGCAAGAAGCAGAAAGTCTCATGGTGGTGCAACTGATAAAATGTAAATGAGCCTAGTGTAACAGGGAGACCCCTTTCAGGATCTGTTGGAGGTGAGTAGAGGCAAGGTTACCAATTTTACTGCTAATTAAATTATCTCTGTATCAGAAAACAAGGCAAGAATATTAGATGGCAAGATAGCCTGCTTTCCCTTATTTCTGTTTTTTTTTTTTTAATGTTACAGTTACATTAATTACACTTTTAAAATTAAAAAAAAGAAAAAAAAAACTTTTCAGTCCATAGAACCCATAAGGGGTAAATATTTCATTGCAATCATTAATGTAGTCAGAGAATAATTAAGATAAATAATTATAAACCACAAATGAACAAATAAGATTTAATGCTGCTATTCAGTTTTCTTCTCATTTTGTCATTATGTACACAGGAAAAAGCTATGGCTTACTAACCCAAGGCCTATTACTATATAAGGTAAACACTGAAACTAGTTACACAAATGCAATACATATAAAAGTTTACTTGTAAATTCTCATTATTCTGAGAGTGATCACTGAAGAACATAGATGCCATGAGCTTTAGATATGGATCTATCTTACGTGTTTGAAAAATACTCAGGAGAAGAGACATATCCACGGTTAGTGTTGTCAACTCAAACTGCATATTGCAAAGATCCATTTGTTTTCCTTTTCTTTGTATGAAGAAATGAGTGGGGGATGAATAATTTGCAAAATTCATGCTCCTGAAGAAAGCCAGATAATCAGTGCAATCAAACAACAGAGGTGTATTCAATCAAATGTATTTTGCTACTGTGGGAATTAGATCGTTGTGGTGTTTTTTCTTACTATGGGCATACTGGGCATCTGGCTGTACTGCATCTAGATGTAATTCTTTGATCCCCTAACATGGGGAGAACTGGTCATGGGCTAACTACCCTCCAGAAAGACATTATATATTTCCTGTTTTATGGCCCTGCATTCATCCTGGCATCTTATGTGTTGACTCACAGATACCTTGCCAGTACATGTGCATGCATATATGCAGTGGAAGCAAGCATGTAAATGTTGGTAAGCAGAGCTAGGAAGACATAACTAGCCTACATTTTGTACATCATATTTTTTTTTCAACAATGTGGCAGCACTACACTCCATTCATTCCTTCCATACTACTAAATCCCCAAGGACATACTTTACACTTATGGCTTTAGTCTTTTGCACCTTTGAGATAGTTGTAAACATTGTAATTTTCACTGGTTTAAAAATGTAAGCATCAGACATAAGTATTTTTTGAGGTCTTATTTGTGAAAGTCATCTTGCAGTTACTTGAGAACAGATAAATGATCTTCAATATGGTGAACTGAGGTGGAAGATACTCTAGTCATATTGCCCGGAGAAAAAAAACTGAAATATACTACTGTTGGTACTATTTATTTCACCTAAATAAAATAAAACATCAGAGGTCTAACCATTAGAAGTTGGTTATTTTTGGAATGTAGGTGGCACTTTGCATGCAAAATTAACTGATCATTGACCTGGCTTTTCATTTGGTAAGTGTGTGTGTGTGTGTGTGTGTGTGTGTGTGTGTGTGTGTGTGTGTGTGTGTGTGTGTATTCGAGAGACAGAGAATCAGAAAAAGAGAGAATCGATTTAGCCAGAATATTTTTGATATGATCACAGACAAACCTAATCAAATTACCTACACAGAAAGAAGTTTTGTGTGGAATGCTAGTCTAGATATGAAAATAACTTATTCTTACAGTCAGTTAATCAATATTAAATGATCACTGGTTTAGCCTGTCAATGGCAGTCTCTGACTGTGTCTATGTGTTTATAGAAAACAAGCTGAAATACAGTTCTCAGACCAGAATTACTTTCTCTTGATCACAGTCAAACATCAAAGTTTTTTTTTTCAATCAGAATGAGAATTTTGAAGAATGGTTCTCTCTCTCTTAACATCCTCCAACCCGTGTCTTTGTAAACCATATTTTATTTGGTGCACTTGCTCAGACAATTGCTCTGTGACATGCTTAATGGTATTTTTTTTTTAATTCTACAAATCACTCTCTTCTTCTTCTAATACATTATTCTCTGCGTGCAAATGCTTCCCTAACTATCCACACTCATTTCCACATGCTTCCCTAACTATCCACATTCATTTCCACATGCTTCCCTAACTATCCACACTCATTTCCACATGCTTCCCTAACTATCCACACTCATTTCCACATGCTTCTCTAACTATCCACACTCATTTCCACATGCTTCCCTAACTATCCACACTCATTTCCACATGCTTCCCTAACTATCATTCATTTCCACATGCTTCCCTAACTATCCACACTCATTTCCACATGCTTCCATAACTATCCACACTCATTTCCACATGCTTCCCTAACTATCATTCATTTCCACATGCTTCCCTAACTATCCACACTCATTTCCACATGCTTCCCTAACTATCCACACTCATTTCCACATGCTTCCCTAACTATCCACACTCATTTCCACATGCTTCCCCAACTGTCCATGCTTGCTTGTTCTTTACTGTTTCTCTGATACCCTTTGTTATTATATCATTACGCTCCTTTCACTTGTCATCATGCCTACTTGCTATACCTTTTACAAACTTTACTTGTTCCACTGTCACCAGTTTGTGTGAATGTGTGTGTAATTTTTGTATACACTCACTGCTTATGACTCATATCAATCACACAACTAAACATGTAGTATAAGAAATGCTTTTCCATGTGCATGCAATGATCATTTTCTCTGTATCTCTCCAGGCTGAGACAGAAATTGGCCATTTTTAAACACTGATCTTCTACCTTCTTTATCAAATTCACATAAGTAATACATTCTCTTAATATACATTATAAGGAACAATGGGAGGACATATGTATGGCTCACAAATATGCAACAAAGTTTAGTAGATTCAGCATTTTTGCTTTGAAGTGTTTGCATAAGTATGTTTGTACCTCAAGCAGTCTCCAAATAATTTTTCCTGAATGTGATTACAAATGTTGGATGTGTGATGAGGAAGAAAGAAGTAATCAGGGATATATTTTTTGGGAGTGAAATGAGATGGCAGACTTGAAAAATACCCTGCACATTCTGTCAGAAATACTTGGTGAGAAAATTGTTGTAATTAAAGAAATTATTTTTGGAATGTGATACAGAATCGGACTTGCTTAGAAATGGAAAGTCCCTGTTGAATTTAATTGTGGAGACTGCCAAAAAGCAATTATTACAGAATGGAAGTCAAAGTCTAAACCAACCATACTAGAAGTAGCGAATATAGTAACAATGTTAAAAGGAATGGAAGTGGGATCTTTAGAAAAAGGTAGGAGCAAATTATATAGAGAAAATGGGAATTGTGGGAAAAATACATGCAGAATAATGTTTTGAAGGAAGTATGAGGTTTAAGGAAAAGCAAATGAGCTATGCAATGTTCAAATGACAATGACTGTATAGAAGACTACATGTGATGTATAATGTTTGCAACTGAAAATATGTCAGTATGGTTTGCTTACACTTATATAAATGTATGATTGCCCATGTCATAAGTGATAATTCAATAAAGATGTTTCATGTTATAAATTCACATTTCTCATATAAATGGCCAAATGTACTATAAAACTTATCCATATTACTGCCTTGTCTGACACGTCATTTCACTACACAAAAATGTAATATTCTATCTTTCCGTATGTTCTGTTTAAACCCATCAGTAATATTTATTTTGCTACTCAAAAATATCAGATTAATTCATTTGTTTCATTCCAGTTATGTTCTAGAATGTTTTAAGAAAAATTGCAACTGGTATTTTTTTCTTTTTTTTAACAAAATTGTACCTCAACTATCGTTCCAACTGAAAGCAATAAAAAACTAACACTGGTCTAGTTTACTTTTATTACATGTATTTCTCATACCCTTACATTTGTTAACTGGTTATGTCCAAATAGAAAGACAGAAATACTCTAGGAAAATATACAGTGCTAGCACAGTACAATTTACAAAACAAACAATAAATGACAAGTTGATAAGTTATACAAAAAATAAATAAACTGAAGTGATGGATAACAAAATAAGCACATCTGATGAAGTACTTTAGTTGATAGGTGTAACCAAATGAAAATACATTACATAATTAACAACCCTTATTCATTTATTATTTACACATTCCACAGTAGGACTGAGATGATAACTATACCAGATAAGCTACCTTTCATCACAACTTCACCAACCTGATCTGCAATGAGTTTACTGGACTGATGCTAAAAACAGCATCATTACAGATGATACTGAGGAAGATGATTAATATAGATTATAAAGGACTGAAGAAATGTTTGAAAAGGTCACATGATCTACACACTGCCACTATGGGAGTACCGATTACATTGCACATATTTTTTAGTGAGTATTTGAAAACATTCCTTTTAGAGGTATATATAAGGTTGTATTAGAGGTTATTCCAGATTTTGCCAACAGTTTTAAATCTATTTTTCCACTGTCATAGAAATACTGACATCTCCATTTTTTGAGCTGTTATTCTAAGTATGTAACTCCAAACAAAGGAAATTCTGAGCAAGCCTTTGTCACATCATAATGAACTAAACTAAAATAATACAATTTTAGCATTTGTTTACCAGGAAAGTCCAACTTGGAACAAAGCCAATTTTCAGCGGAGGCCTAGGGAGAAATGTTCCAGATGCACGTCTTTGAAATGTGGGAGGAAAATGGAGCACCTGGAGTTAACCCACACGAATGCAGGGAGAACATGCAGATTCCACACAGAAGGCACTCCAGTCAAGAATTGAACTGGTGAACCTGTTGCTGTGAGGTGACAATGCTACCACTGCTGCACTGTGCCATTGATATAAAACAACTAAATGACATCAGACATGGACTGGATACAAAAAACGCTATTACAAATTTGTCACTGGATGCCCTTCCTGGATCCTTCTTCAGACTGTGCGGAATATATGTGATATTAAACTGAACATGTGGAAAGGAAGTGCAGTGATATAATTACATACAGGATAAAAAATTGTGAATCAAATGGTGCAAAGAAGCTAATAAAAACCTTACAACTTTGCAATGCTAACAAATCCTATGAAACTCTTAAAAAGCAGCAAAGCTGGTTATAGAGAATTAATGGTTTAACACTCAAGTTAAAGCTGACCATCTCATTCCTTAACACTTTAGGAAGATAAGCACTCTGTAAAATCTGCCACTCATATAACATGCTATCTGAAGAATTTTCAGTACTGCACCTCGAGGTCCTTTAACAATCTTAGTCCAGTATCAAAAAGACAAACTTTTTTTTTTTTAACTGGCAGACTGGTCTGAGTGTCTAAGTAAATCATTATCTATATCTTTCATCTCGCTTGCATACTTATGTTAGTATATTTGGATTTGTAATTAAATGCTGTTCTTCCTACACAGAAGGCTTGACACATGCAGTACATAACAGCATACGCTGCATTTTTGCATAAGCACTTAAAGCATCCTAGAGTTGTATCTTTCTTATTGCTAATAATACAGTAGCTAAATAATTGAAATAAGCTGGCATTAGATGTAGAAATCATAGGGAAACGCCCCATACTTTTTATTAGATTTGTATATTTGATTATCACTTTTGTTGAAACTATATTTAAAATACATGCAGATTTTATTGATAAATAAATGTTTTATTTATTATTTATTATCTTTGCTGACTGGGAAAGTCCATCTGGATAGATACCCCTTTTTCAGTGAAAGCCCTGCGAGAAAAGCTCTAATATTCACATACATAGGCAATGTACAGTACATCTTCATAGTCTACATTGTATATAATATTTTCATCTGGATTACATATTAATTTTTGCATACACAATTAGGAATAACAGATAATTAATGCTAACTTTGTATCGTATAATTTATGACAATAGGAAGAAAAGAAAAATGTGATTTCCAGTGTATTTGTATAAGATTGTAGCAGACAGAAATACAATGAATAAAAAAGTGAGACAACGTTTGACATTTGGGTTGAAATGAGTCCGATGAGGGAGAACAAGGTAGTTAAGAAATATAATCAGTTAAATGTTTACAGGAGTAGATAGAAGGGGAAGTGTAATAATCACCCTATGGAAATTTAATACAGAGCAGCTGTCATTTTGTCAGAGGTATTGCAGCTTGTATTTTCCTCAGTATTGGAAATTATCCAGGTATAGAGAAAGACCAGAACCAAGTATATTGCAGATGCTGTTTTAGCAAACTTTAAAAGCCTTTCTTGTTTACTGTAAGCTTTAACTCTAATGGAATGGAGTTCTGCAGTTTGAGACACAGTGAGAATACAGTCAGTACAATACAGGCAGCTTTTTATTAGTTATTTACAGCTAGGAGAGATTTCTTATTGGAGCATCGTGTTCTGTTGTTATTGTATAGACATAATATGCTTTTTTAAGGAGGGGCAACTATCTGGCTTGTAGGTAGGTCTGTGAGCAGTAGTGAGTTGAAAGTAGTTGGCTGATTTGGGAATTCTAGCCAGTTTAAGTCCTTTAGGGCTGTGCTGTGATGGGTTTTATGAGACGAGTATGTAATGAATCTTGTTATTTTATTATATCATGCATCAAGTTTGGGCCTGAGGGCATCGTTGAGATTAAGTAAGATAAGTGATGCTTACAATACAGATAGGAGGAGGAAGGTTGCTGCTATGAATTATCCTAGCGATACTGTAAGATACTGATTTGATCTATATAGGGAGCCTAGAATTTATCTTTATTTTTAATAGTTTAAAGAATACGTTGATCATATTTAAATTTGTCATCTATGAGTATTCCAAGTAATTTCGCTTTTGTCACTGTTTCAATTTTTGTATTCTCAGATGAGACCATAGGGAAATTGTATTTTTGACTATTAAACTGTTTTAGTAAAAACAGGATTAGTTTAGCCCCTTTTGCATTTAGTGTTTGGTCTACAGTGCCTTGTCAGGATTTAGCAGATAAGAAAAAACTCTTGTATTATTTCCTGGGGCAGAACAGACAAGGATTGCATCATCTGCAAAATGAACTATATTTGCTTTTTTTGTGGCAGTATGGAGCTTGTTTACAAATATATGGAACAGAAGTGGGTGCATTATTGATCCTTGTGGGACTCCAATCATGATAAGAACGAAAGATGAAAATTCTTGTTTCCATTTTACTGATTGTTGTCTATTTGTGAAATAGCTATGAAACAAGGTGAAAGATGATTTATTTAGACCTAGGGAGGAGAGTTCACTGAGTTTTGATGGGAAACAGTGTCAAAGGCCTTTGCCAGATCGATAAGTGTGCTGATACTAGGTTGCCATTATTTCTGTTATAGTTCATAGCATTGGTAAACCTAATAAGAGCAGTAATTGTGTTATGACGGGGTGGAAGCCATGTTTGGTCATGGTGAGAAAATTATTTTAGCTAAAATATTTGAAGTGCTGAGAGTGGATACATTTTTGTAATATTTTTGATTGTGGTAGCATAGCTATGGGTCTGTAGTTGGATAGGTCAGTTGAATTTCCACCTTTGAGGAGTGGAATTATGAAGGATTTCTTCCAGGTGGCTGGGGCATGAGTTTATGTTATGGAAATGTTAATTAGTATAGAAATCCAGAGTGCTAGACCTTCAGGAGTGAGTTTTTTTTTTTTTACTTTGTTGGCAGGGTATCTGCTGCTTAATGTTGTTGGTTTGAGTTTGAGTTGGTATTTTTATGGTGCTAGTTGGGACTGGTTAGAAAGGTGAAGGTGGTTTGACAGTGTTGTTTAATAAGACAGCTTATAGGTTCATAGGTTCATAGGTTCGTACTAGGCTATCTGCCCTAAGGCATGTATAAGCCTAGCCAGAGTGTATGTGGCTTACACCACCCCTTAGGATGAGAATACTACGCCCTTTTAGGGTTTAGTTTACTATGCCTCTGTCTAGTAGTGACACAGAGATGACCCCCGGGGTAAACCTACGATCTCCCATCCATTCGTCGAGATTTCTCTTGAATAGAGTCAGTGAGGGGCTCTGCCTAACATGGACTGGGATTCTGTTCCAGAGTGTAGGGAGCCTCTGGGTTATGAATCTGTCCCTCCAGCACGTCCTATTTATTTCTGTGCTGAGGTTTAAGTCACTTGTTCTCGTGGCTCTGATGGATTTGGATTTTCTGAGGTGGAGCATGTCCATTAATTCAGGATTGGACATGGCCTTGTACGTCAGGCACAGATCACCTCTGAGTAGGCGGTATGCGACTGAATACAGCTGGAGTTTTTTCAGTCGGGCGGCATATGACATATGTTTAAGACCCTTTATCCTCTTGGTGAGGAACTTTTGGGGTCTTTCCAACTGCTGCAGGTGTCGGGTGAGATACATCCCAAATGGGGCATTGTACTCAATCATTGGCCTGATAAGAGAAGAGTACAGGGGCACAATGACCTCTCTTGATCTAGATGTGAAACCCTTCATGATAAGGTGGGCAATATAGAAGGTCTTCCTAACCACTTTGGCAATGTGAGTGTCAAATGAGAGGTTACTGTCAACCTGGGTCCCTAGGTCCCTGATTACCTCTTCTGTACTTAATGGATTACCGCCTATGTGGTAATTTGTCGGTACCTTGCTTTTCCCAAAGGGTATGACTATACATTTTTTGGCGTTCAGCTTAAGGCCATGGCTCTGGCACCAATTATCCATTTCTATGAGGCCTCTCTGAAGGATGTTTGTGTCCGCTGGAGTATCAATTATGGCACCCAGTTTGCAGTCATCTGCGAACTTTGTCAGCCACAATCCTCCTATGTTTGCCTGTACCTCGGAAAAATAAATGCCGAACAAGAGGGGTCCCAGGACTGAGCCCTGTGGGACACCGCTTGTGACTTGCTTAGAGTCTGACATAGCTCCAGCAACTCTGACCCTGTGGGTTCTGTCCTTGAGCCAGTTTGCAACCCATCTTGTGACATATGGGTTTACATTTAAGCTGGTGAGTTTGTCTATGATGCCCGAGTGGGGTATTGTGTCAAAGGCTTTTGCAAGGTCAAGGTAGGCTGTGTGAACTGCCTTACCCTCATCAATGGCCTTAGTGACTGTTTCAAAATAGTCGACCAAGTTCAAAAGGCAGGATCTGCCCTTGACAAAGCCAAATTGGGTAGGATCCAATGTCTGTAGGTCCCCAATGTCTTTGTTTATGAGTTCCATAATGATCCTCTCCATAGCTTTGCAGACCAGGCTCGTCAAGCTTATGGGGTGGTAATTTCCAGGGTCCGTAGAAGCACCGCCTTTGTGAAGTGGGACCACTGTTGCCGTACGCCACTCTTTGGGCATTATCCTGTAGTAAGGCTAAGATTAAACAGCAGCCTTATGTGTGGGTTTAGTTCCTCTTTGAGTTCATGTAGCACACAGCCCGGGACACCATCCAGTCCCATTGATGCTGTGTTTTTAGCTTTAGAGAGGGCGGCTCTCACCTGGGCATCTGAGATGTTAGGGAGGCTACACTCTGCTGGGATAGTTATTTCTCCTTTTGGGGGGGGAGGAGAAATTTGCACTGAACCTGTCTGCCAGAATATTGGCAATGTCAGTGGGTTCGGTGTATTTTGTGTCATTTTGGACTAACTCTGAGCATATCTGGGAGTTTCCACCCAGATTTCTAACATAGCTAAAGAAGGCCTTGTGATTGTCTTTTGTGTCTTTTGCGATTTTTCTCTCAAAGTTGGCCTTGGATGATTTTATGAGTGATCGTAGTTTATGCTAGTACTGATCAGAGACGCCTTCCCTTTTAGGGATTTTGCTCTGTCATGTAGTAGCTTCCTCCTCCTGTTGTAAAGTTTGTTTATGGCTGGGGTCCACCAGACCGGGCGCCTGCCTTTAGGGAAATGGGTCTTGGTTTTATTTGGGATTGCATGATCCATGCATTCTTGAAGGTGCCCATAAAAGGCATTTGCAAAGGATTCAGCAGTGTGGGTTGTGGTTTCCACTGGCCCAGGGGCCTTGAAAGATACCACTTCAGTCTTAAGAAGTGTGAAGTTTGCTTTTGAGAAGTTCTTCACTGTGGTCTTTTGGGCAGGGGTGGGGGCGGGATGTGGATTTCCAGTGAGATTAATTTATGGTCTGATCTTACCAAAGAGGGATATACTTCGGTGTGGAGCATTTTGTCCCCATGTTTGTGATGATCAGGTCTAGTATATTGTCTCCTCTTGTGGGAATGGTGACTAGTTGTTCCATTGCATTTGAGTTTATGAATTCTAGGAACCTTTGGGCTAGGGTGTTGGGGCTTGAGTAATGTTCCCAGTCTATGTTTGGGTAGTTGAAGTCTCCCAAAATGATGGTATTTGGAGAGACATTCATACTCTCCAGTGTCTTCAGGAAGGCTGTGTGGGGTTCCTGAGTTTGAGAGGGTGGTCTGTAGCATGCTACAAACTGTAAGGCAGTTTTGCCTATGGTTAGTTGCACCTGGATAGTCTCCGATGCTTCGTGCATTGCCACTAACCTGGAGGTGTGGGTATCTTTGATGAAAATGGATACTCCCCCTCCTTTTGTGGTTTGGTCCAAGTTTTGGGGCCGGAAAGCATGATATGAGGTAAAACCTGATAGTGCTGGGGTGCTCTCAGAAGCCTTGAACCAGGTTTCAGTCACCGCACAGACATCGATGTTCTCCATACTGAGGAGGGCTTGAGGCGTGCATCTTGTGGTTTAGACTTCTGGCATTGAGCAGCATTACCCTTAGTTTTTTCCACTTGTGTTTTCTAGGGAGGTAGGTTTGTCATTTGAGCCTTGCCTAAAAAGGCACTATGGGGTGGCAAGAGCCTTGGCCAATATCCGGAAGCCCAGGGTGACAGGTGCAAGCCATCCCTTGAAGCAGCGTGGCTTATCAAGCATGTCATCCCAAGCAGACAGACATTGGATCCCCTTAGAATGACACCAGTAATTAAGCCAATTGTTAAAACTGATCATTTTGTCTTTGTACTGTGGCATCATTCTTGGTGAGGGTAAGATGCTGCTCAGGGTCAGGGTCATACCGGCCTGGGCTACATAATCAGAGAGCTCCTCTATGTCTCTTTTCATGTAGTCCAGGGAGGTACGTCTCAGGTCATTCACACCGGCATGTACAATGACTGAGTCATATTTGTACTTGCTGTGGAGTGACCTGAGTGCTTGTGTTATGTGGCGGATTCTAGCTCCCGACAGGCAGCTTACTGTGACCTTTTCCTTGTTCAGTCTGGTGAGCTGTACGTCAGTGTGTCTGACTATGAAGTCACCTATTACAAGTGTGTCTGGCATGTTGTTTGGCCTTAAGGGCTGTGACTGTTTAGCACACTGACTTTGTGAACTATGTGTTGCATGTGCTATGTCTTGAGGTGGTGGTTGCTTGGGTGTCTGCTTTGGAGGCCTCTGTTGTTTTGGTAGATTTTTAATCAGCGCCTCTAAGTATGTTTTTGTGTGTTTATGTGTTTGGTTTGCTGTTGTGATAGTTCTATGTGAGACTGGGTTTGTGGTGTGCGTGGTTACCTTCTCCTCCTGACTGGTCTTGCCAGTACTGAATTGAGAGAGCTCAGCCTCCAGTTTGGCTATATAGTTGCATCTCTCGCATATATTTGTATTTGTTGGGAGGAGGAGAGGGTTGTCTGTGTACATGAGGCAATTGTAACATTGCCTCAAGATTCCCAGATTCACCAGTTGAACAGGAGAGGACGCCAGCAACTGACCCTTCAACATGCTAGAAATAGTGAAAAAGATTGCTGTGTAACTGAGTCAGAAAGGACCTATAGGGAGATGTGTACTCAACAGAATTTAGGTGAATGAAGTACTTTCTTTTGTTTAAGAGTGCTTTACCTGTATAAAAATGCTTTAGGAACAAGTGCTGAGCTTTTCAGATAGAGTATAGGCTGTTTAGATTGCAAGTAGAACAGTTCTAAGGGAAAAATTGAACAGCAGACTTGGCGGAGCCAGAAAAAGTTTAACCTTATTTAACCAAGTTTAACCTTGTTTAACCGGCGCTGCGCTATGCACACGACCGCGCAAAGCCGTGCAAAGGTGGATTTTAAGCAGTGAACTACAAAAGAGCTAGGAATGGTCCCAAACAACCAATTACTACAGATTCTTGTGCTGAGGTCACTTCCCCCAAGGACAGGTAGGCTGCTCAAGGCTCCCCACTCCCACTGGTGAGCAAAGAAACTTCCTTCTATCCAAGTAAGGTAATGGACAACACAGGAACTACACCACAGCCCAGAATACAGCAATGCCTGTATACTGGTCTAAACTAGTTGAGAAGGGCGGGAAAACAAGGATTATTTTTTTGTTTTTTTTGTAGAAATACACAGAAAATGCAGAGACAGTGATAAATTAGTTACACAGGCTAGCACACTTTAGTGGGCAGCCTCCACAGTTAAATTAAACAAACAAACAAGCAAACTTTCGATTAAATTCGACTAAATGTAACTTTAAGTGCAGATTTAAAAATAAATGCAGTAATTTATAAAGCAGGAGTTGAAGTGGGTGACTATATTGTTTAGGTTGCTACTAGTTATTGATGTGGAAGTAATTGTTTGGTTAGTTTGTAGTAATTTGTTTATGGAGGACCAAAATAGCTTGGGATTGATTTGGTGTTGGTAGTTGGATTGGGTTTTGTTTGTGGACCATATTTTCCATCCTTTGACTCTTTGAAGAAGAATTTGTCTGGTGTCTTTTGTTAACTAGGCTACAGAGTTTGACCTGATGTTCTCAGTTCTGAGTGGCGAGTGTCTGTCAAGGATATTGGGAAAGTATTATTGAAATGAGTTACAGCATCATCTAGTGGTATGGTTTTTAGGGTATTTCACTTGTAGAGTGTGATTGTGCAGATGAAGTCACTTGAATTAAAGTATTTTATATTGGGCACCTGTTTATGGGCTACCTGTTTGCATAAGTTGAGGTGGTTTCTGACAACATAAGTTGGAAGATGGTCACTGATACTGTTACCAAGGCAGCCAGAGGAATTTATGTTATTTAGTTTGTAAGAATCCAGTCTAAGATGGATTCCTTGTTTGTGTATTTATGTATCCTGGTTGCATCTTTTACTATTTGTAAGAAACCAAATAGATTCATTTATGAGGTGTTTGTGTCTTTACGGTCCCAGTTTATATTAAAGTCATCCACTATAATGGTTTCAAGGGGTATATTGTTATATAGCAAGTGCAGAAGTGTCCTGGTAAGATGTAAAGCCCGTGATGTAGACGGCTTTTCTGTTGTTAAGTTTGAGATGTGCTATGAGTTATTCTGCACTGTTAAATATTGGTAAAGGGTAAGTTCTAAGGAGTTTTTGTATATAATTGCTACTCCTCCACCTCGTTTGTTTGTTCTATTAAGTCTGAAAATGTTATAACCTGGGGTTAGTGTTTCAACGTCTTTTATGTAAGGTTTTAGCTAGGTTTCTGTGACCATAGCTATATCAAGGTTATAAAATGCTAGGCATCCTTGGAATTCTTGGAGTTTATTGCAAATGCTTTTCAGATTAAAATTAAGTAGTATTATGTCAAATTCATTTATAGCTAGAGGTGCTGACTTTGGGAAGCATATTGATGCAGTTTGTCATGTAGTAGTAGGGCTTGGGTTTGGATGGACATCATCACTGAGATTCAGATGAGTGACTGAGTGATAGAGATACCATTTAGATTTGGATTTGTTCAGAAGGAGGTGGTGTAATGTTTTCACATTACTTTTTACATATTTGTAGGTAACGTGGTTGGATGAATTTGGTGGGTGTATTTGTGATGAAATGAAAAAGGAGGGTGCTGTTGTGAGTGGTGTATGGAGGTGTGGGTTGGTGTCTGATTTGCTGTTTGGAGAGATACAAGTTAATAGTTAGTCATGGTCACTAAGTTTCGTGAGGAATAGTTCAGAGATTAGGTCTAGGTATATTGCTGTTGTGTGGTTTATTGTGTGTAGGGTTTGTTAAGGTTTTTGTGAGATACCAGTCATATGTGTGATTGATGGACGAAATTGTCCAGAAGTTGTTTTTGTTTGTATAGAGAAAGATCTACAAGGTAATCAAAATCTAATGTGAAATTTTGTTTTATTCCTTAGGCTGTTTTTATCAGATTGATTACAGGGTTGCTGCTTCTATGTTTCAACATAGCTGCTTAGTTTCAGAGAGAAATAGATTGAAATGTAATATGTGTTGGGGGTGACAAGGGAGAATAGCTGTAGGGAAAAGCTACTTAACTGAAGACAAGGCAACGTATTACAAGATATATCCAAAACAATGCCTTTAATATACCACTTAGCAGTAAGGTAAGACCAGCTGAGTGTGGGAGAAAACTGTCTCTACTGGAATACTTAAAGCAGTTAGGCATAAACAAGTATTTTCTTGCTCTGTTAATATCTACTGCTTGTTTAAACATTCCTGGGGGGGGGGGGTAATTGACATGGACAAAGCTTGTCTTAGATGTGGTTGGGAAAGATATTCAGACCTCTAGCAGTAATGGGAGATGGTTAGTTCTCCTATATTGAGCAGCTGAATTTCTGGGGGGGGGGGGCTCTAGATACATGCTTTATGAGGTTGGACAGTGAGCGATATGGTTACTGTAATGGACAGTATAGGGTGGATGAATGTGAAATGGTTCTGATATATAGCTGTGTCTTTAAGCAAATGTATAATGTTGTTAAAAAGTGGGAAGAGAACAAGGGGATTAAATGTGTGGCTCTGGAGGAGTGGCTGGAGAATTGGGGTGGGAGGGAGCAAAGCAAGCCACACTTCCCACTGATGTGGGAGATTATCAGTCTGGGCCTTCTCAAACCCAGTGGTTCTGCAACACCAACCGCAACAAAGGAAAAGAAATGGCTGAGGCTGAGTTTTGCTGTGGCTGTTAAAAGATAGAAACTAAAAGTGAAGGTACACCACTGTAAACTAGTGCAAAGACAAACCCTGAAGCATGAGGAACAGTCCAACTGCACTGATGCATCCCATGGTGCTCAAGGATGCTTAAGCAAGAAAGCAGCTTACACAGAGGGAGATTACATTAATAAAAGTACAGGTAAGCAATTTATGCCCACTGTACATGCAGTTTTGGCTGTGGCAATATTCTTATTACTCAAGCTCTGTGAAAGAGGATAAAAAAACAGCTGCCACAATTACCTAAAGTATTTTGAAAAGTAAAGTAACAGAGAGGGGCAAACTGCAGATGCCTCTGAATGCTGGTGTGTAACATTTTCCCTTTGCTGATAGGATGTGTCAGACTTTAAAGTAGCTTCTCCCCTGAACCCGAATTCCTTCTTTTCTGTAGTATTTTGGTTGACACCTACTACAAGAATCATAGCTGGCTTTAGGCACCAGTGAAGCCTGCAGTCACTGTGGGCCCCCCAACCACAGCAAGTTTTCTTATTTTGATGTTTTGAAACATGTCTGCCAAACCAACAGATGTTACTACAGCAATCTTGTATACTTAATAAACTGGGTGGGTAGTAACTCATATATATTTCCTTTAAAATGCAAAGATCTCTGTGATTATAGTAACAGTGTTTTATCAAGCAACAGGCTTCACAATTCCATTAAATATGTTATCACTGACATAGTGCCCCTGGCTTAGTTAACCCTGCTGGTGGACATTCTGTCCACTAACACTAACAACATAGTCAGCTTTAGGTACCTGCAATACTTGTTGCTACAAGCGGGCCCCCTTAATCATCTTTGACTGTGCAGGGCCCCCACAAAAGCTGCTGCTGTTTAGGGAAAAATGAGGAGAAAAAATGTATTAATTTTCAAATTATGCTTTTAAACTGAATACGGCTGTGATATTACATTGTTAGGATAAAGCTGATAATGAACATGAGTAAAGTAAACACTAAAGAGATCAGCAGCCCAGACTGACTGATCTTAGTTCACACCTTGGATTTTAAGAAGAGTTAATACTTCCATTCTTCGGGGATGGTTTTCTTTTTCAGGGAGTTTTATAAATGCTGGCAGAACACAAGATACTACAACTTGCAACTTCTTTGTTGAAGAATTCAGTGCATTACTGCGGTGGTGGTGCTGCGGTAGCGTTGTCGCCTACAGTAAGACGTTGTCCTGTTCGATTCTCAGCTAGAGCGCCTTCTGTGTGTAGACATGCATGAATGGGCATACCTTCATTGAAGGTTGTGCATCAGGGCTGGCAACTCGGCATGTAAAAATCTACTGCCAATCATTAGCGGACCGGAGTTCTGCTGTGGCGACTCCTAACCGGGAAAAGATGAAAGACACAAACAAACCAATAACAGCAGAATAAAGGCTAAAAATCAGGAACACATTTTAAATATTATTCTAACTGAATTAAATTAATAGAATACTTTTTGCATCAACATGCATTTTTTGGACAATAAGTATTAAACTCTGATGTCTGGATTTATTAACTGTTTGTAATCTTGAATGATTTACAAGCAAATCAAACTTTTTATGAAAGACGAAGCAAAATCTGAGGCAAAAATCAAGGAAGGCCTGTGAATTCAGGGACAGTGACAGGTTTTCATTACTCCTCACGGAGTTAAATAAAAGTGACTGATATCTGGTGCTGCTTGGTGACTGCTAAACAGCAGACATTGACCTGGTGTGGCAGTATCAGTGTTGCACAGTACATTGCTATTTGCCGAAATAAGTACAAAACTAGTATTGCTATGGCTTATGCTTGCGTGTGTGTGTGTGTGTGTGTGTGTGTGTGTGTGTGTGTGTGTGTGTGTGTGTGTGTGTGTGTGTGTGCACGCGCAACAAATATCAGTGATTTTTATCTGTGCACACACCCAATAATGCTAGGACACATACATTTTTCTTTCCGGTATTCCGGTATTAGAAAAACTGTAGCTAATAAGAAATTGCATTTCAAAAGTAATGCATAAAATACATCACAGAACATTTAGACACTTAGATCTTTTAAGTTTCTGATGCCTCCACTCCCCAGACTGCATAAATGGATATAGGGGCTCCCTTAATCATCCATGACTGTGTGGGGGCCACACAAAAGCTGTTGCTGGTTGTGGAAAAAAATTAAATTTTCTGATTTAGCTCTTTAATCTGAACAAGGCTTTGATATGACCCTATTAGGATGAGGGTGATAATGGCTTCTGCTCTGAACTGCACCCATTCTAAAACCAGCCCTGCAAGGATGTGTGTGTACTGAAAACTGCTGCAGATTATGTGGGTGGGGGGAGTATGTGGTTATTACTTCTTTACATTTCATCATAGTCAAACATTAGAGGTGCATACGTGAGGCTATTATAGCTTGCATTTGGGCTGAGGACACTGTGGTCTTTGTTGCTTCTAGACAGTAAGCTGCCCCTTTACAAGCTATAGTAACCCCCTTTGTACACATCTGATGTCTGTGAGAAAAGTAAACAAAGTAGAATACATTACTGTACTCATTATTTTTTCACTTTCCTCACAATCACACTTCAGGCATATATACAAGTAGCTGCATTTGATAGTTCGGGATGAGGTGGCATACTATATATGTCAGTAGTCACTTGAAATACATGACTGTGGCATTTTGAACTTCTGCGTTCATCCCAGTCTAACACCAGAGGGATGCATAGGCAGTATTTTTGGGGGGGTTTACGGAGGCAAGCAGTTCCCAGGTAGGACCTGTGTATCCAGACAACAACTGGCTTGTTAGTTTATTGTGAGCTACTATTTTGTCATCTTTGAACATTAATCCTTGGGTATAACTTATGTCTTCCTTTATATAAAAAAAAAAAAAATAAGACTGAAATCCTTTTCTAACTCATGATTTTTTTTTTGGACAGTTTTAGGAAAATGCTCTAAAATGCTTTCCAGAACATCTGTAACCCTATGACTAGGGGGAGGTTGGCACAATGGTCAAGATGTTTACCTTACAGACACAAGGTACAGGGTTTGATTCTTACATAAGGTAATTGGCTAGGCTTACAATGGTCCACAAGGCCAGTTAGCCTAGTACTAATCTATGACCCACAGTCAATCTATGAATTTATTGGGCCCTGACTTATTTATTTCCTAAATGGCTATAACTGTCCTGGCATGGTCAGGAAAGGTATTTTGAAAGGGTACAAGGAAAACTAAAGCTGAATAGCAACATAATTTCTTACCTTAATCATAATTTCTGTTCAAGAAATTACTGGATGCAAATATTGTATAAACAGAAAAAAAAACTTTAAAATGCACTTCGGAGCATATAAGAAGTTATAGCTTCTTGAAGAAGGTGAAGAGTAAGGCAAAATGTGAGAAAAGGAAGAAAAAAGTAATGTGCACTGTACAGGAAGTCAAAAATGGGGGAAACGGGGAAAATTGGCAGGTGCGTGGGGGGTTGGCTGAAATAGTAGGCCTTGGGCACCATTTCAACTAAGTCGTGACCTGTACATAGAGTTGCTGCAATGTATCATTGTTGTAACTAAATGCCAGTAACTTTGAATGTCTGTGAGATGGGTCAACATAGTGTGGTACATAGGCCTGTTGTAATGTAAGAGTATTATAGTATTAGCTCAGTCTGTGTGTATTACTCCTAACAGTTTACAACACAGGCTAAAAGGCTGCTTAGAAAGGGTAATACTTACACTGGAAGTGCCAAGGGAATCCCTAACTTGACATCTGCTGGGGGCCCCCAAAATGCTAACACTGGCCCTGACAAGAATAGTAAAAGTTTTACATTTTTAATATACTGACATAATAATTAATCCCTGCTCCTAAACATTTTTTAAACCCTGTCTAGTGAAGAGAAAAAAAGACCAGGAAATTAAAGGAGGTGAGCACAAAGGAGCATGTTGCTAGCAGGTAAACAGGCCAGTCATGTGAAAAGCATGTATTTAGTTGGATAATCAGTGTGTTAATACAATGAGATTCTCTCTCGCTCTCTTAAAATATATATACAGTGGATATAAAATGTTTACACACCCCTGTTAAAATGCCAGGTTTTTGTGATATAAAAATGAAACCACAATAAATCATTTCAAAATGTTTCCCACCTTTAATATGACCTATAACCTGTACAATTCAATTGAAAAACAAAAAAATCTGTTAGGGGAAAAAATAAAAAAAATAAAAAACGTACAATACATTGGTTGCATAACTGTGCACACCCTTAAACTAATACTTTGTTGAAGCACCTTTTGATTTAATTACAGCATTCAGTCTTCTTGGGTAGGAGTCTATCAGCATGGCACAACTTGACTTGGCAATATTTGCCCACTCTTCCTTGCAAAAGCGCTCGAAATCTATCAGATTGTGAGGGCATCTCTTATGCACAGCCCTCTTCAGGTCATCCCACAGATTTTCTATTGGATTTAGGTCTGGGCTCTGGCTGGGCCATTCCAAAACTTTAATTTTCTTCTGGTGAAACCATTCTTTTGTTGATTTGGATGTATGTTTGGGGTCATTCTCATGTTGAAAGGTGAAATTCCTCTTCATCTTCAGCTTTCTATCAGATGGCTGAAGGTTATGGGCCAAAAGTGATTGGTATTTGGAACTATTCATAATTCCCTCTACCTTGACTAAAGCTCCAGTTCCAGCTGATGAAAAGCAACCCCAAAGTATGATTCTGCCACCTCCCCGCTTTACCATGGGGATGGTGTTCTTTTGTTGATGTGAAGTGTTGTTTTTTGTGCCAAAAGTACCTTTTGGAATTTTGGTGAAAAAGTTCAGCTTTGGTCTCATCAGACCATAACACATTTTCCCACATGCTTTTGGGAGACTTGATGAGTTGTTTTGCAAATTTTAGCTGGGCCTGAATGTTTTTCTGTGTAAGAAAAGGCTTCCGTCTTGCAACTCTACCCCATAGTCCAGACATATGGAGAATATGGGAGGTTGTTGTCACATGTAGTACACAACCAGTACTTGCCAGAAATTCCTGCAGCTCCTGCAGTGTTGCTGTAGGTCTCTTGGCATCCTCCCTGACCAGATTTAATCTTGTCTTTTCATCAATTTTGTAGGGATGTCCAGTTCTTTGCAACGTCACTGTTGCCCCATATTTTCTGCATTTTTTGATGACAGTCTTGACTGTGTTCCATGGTATATCCAATGCTGTGGAAATTTTTTGTACCCTTCTCCTGAATGATACCTTTCAACAGTGAGATCCCTTTGATGCTTTGTAAGCTGTCTGTGAACCATGGCTTTTGTTGTAGCGGGCAACTGAGTAAATGTCAGGAAAATCCTACTAGGACAGTTGAACTTTATTAGGGGTTAATCAGTCTCTCTCTTATTGATGGCAGGTGTGTACCCAAGAAGACTAAATGCTGTAATTAAATCAAAAGGTACTTCAACAAAGTATTAGTTTAAGGGTGTGCAGACGTATGCAACCAGCATATTGTACATTTTTTATTTTTTATATTTTTTCCCCTAACAGATTTGTTTGTTTTTCAATTGAATTCTACAGGTTATAGGTCACATTAATGGTGGGAAAAGTTTTGAAATGATTTATTGTAGTCTCATTGTTTATATCACAAAAACCTGGCATTTTAATAGGGGTGTGTAAACTTTTTATAGCCACTAGATATATATATATATATATATATATATATATATATATATATATATATATATATATCTGTGTGTGTGTGTGTGTGTGTGTGTGTGTGTGTGTTTTACTGTGGTAAAAAATGGGAGAATGTATTAAAAAGCAGGAGGGGACCAGGCGAAAGTAGAGTATGTTGCTAGAAAGGAATAGAAGAGATGAAGTTCTGAAGTTCTAGACAACACAGAAGACTAAACAGGAAAATCAATGAAACACATCTCTAGCAAAATTCTCTGCAACTTATGCAAAACATGAGACCCATTTCAGTAACCAAGAAGCATAACTGATAATATCAATAGTTGTTTAACAAACTACACATTCAGTTAAAATTGATCATTACTGTAAACAGTACATTTGATTCCTGAATTATAAATATAACGCTGCATCAGTACTGAGAGCACACAGTTTATATTTATCATTCCTTACTAATGTATGTTCCTTTATGACATCTAACAAAGTTGTAGGATAACTTCCAACACATCTCCCGATAAGAATTTCCTTTTCTTTACAATGAAAGATCATCTTCTACTGTAAATAGTTTGCTATAGCCTGATTCTGTATTATATTTTTCTACAACTGCAAAACAATTCATGCAGCTGTGGTAACAATAACTACCTGCTGGCAGGATTCTAGTGTATACTAAGATCTAAACAATGAATTACATCAAGACCATAAGTAAAGGTACATTTCAAAAAAGGTGTACATTGATTTAAATACAGCTAGTGTGGTAGCATAACTTCTTCAGATAATTATATTATCAATAAAAGACAGTTTAGTACTGATATTGAACTAGTGATCAGATTAATAAATGCATAATTGTTTCCAATAGGAAAAGATATAGTAGCTTGGTGAGAAGGTAGCACTGGAAACCAAGCCATTATTTGACTTATAATCACTTTCTTGCAAATTAAAGTATTTATCATCCAATGTTTTAAGCATTCTGAAAATATATTGGTTTGTTCCACTGGAAAGTCTCCATTTTCAAGCAACATCTCAAAAATGTATTCTGAATGTGAATTGTTTGGAATTACTGAGTACAAAAAAAATCATTAGTCAAAAATAATATATCGTGAGGTTTTATAGTAATTGTCTTATTTTTTTTTTCAAAAAAATCAAAAGACTTTCCAACAAAAGAAGGGCTTTCTTAAAAATAATTTGAGATATTTCTCTATATTAATCATTAATAGTTCCATCTTTTACCCTCCTGAGGCTACCACTGGTTTCACAGTGACTATCCGTGTCTCTTTGTATTGCAGGCACTCCAAAGACCAAAATTACCTTTGAGCACAAGATACTAAAATATACAAATTCCGACTGCCAACCATTCTCCAATGTTTCCTGTAATTCTTTTCTTCACAGAATCACAGATAATGCTAATTTTTGCAGCTCTTATTCTCTCCAAGAATCTACTTAAGTATCTGTCTCCTTTTTTTACTCTATATGTCGTCAAAAGAGTTTGAAATTGTATTACATTAAAAGTGTTTTGATACTTGCGAATGTGAATATTGTTATATTTAAGAGCTGCGTTTGATGAATGCTATGTCCTTTGCACTTTTGTAACCAGATAAACTACCTAAAATTACCAAGAAAGAAATGATTTGATATCTTTGAAATATCCATTAATCTGACTTCAGATACTAAATGACCAGGAGGGATTTCTGCTGGCTAATGTCTACAAATAAAGCTGAGTAGTAACAAGAGTGTAGTAGTCTGTAGTTAAAGCATACGGGAAATACTGACGGATGCTGGCTGAGTTCTACCAAATAAAGTTTCCTCAGTAGCAGGCCTACTATGGTGACCAGCTGCTAATTTAGATATTATGTTGTATGCTTGATTTCATTTGTATTGTACTAGCACAGCCAGTCTAGTAATGAGATGAAGCCAGTTTGCTCTGTACAACCTGCCATAATCAGCACGGGATGTCCTGGCCTTTTACAACATGGCAAGGTTTTGCATGGCCTTACGTTTAACACTTTTCACATGTAGACTGAATTTAATCTGTTTTGTACATCTTAGCTCTTTGATGAGGATGGAATCCAAAGATGTGGTACTAAGTTTCATAATGGCTTTAGTTATAGTGGGTATGCTGATATTTCTTATTGCATTAAGTGTTGGAAAATTAATGCTTGGTTTATGTAGAAATAGCATTAAATTTTATCTTAGAAATATTTTGTTTTATGAAAAGACAATACGCATGCTTTCATCTTGGAGTTAATGGCCTCCAGCAAGTAAGTAGAAAGAACACATATGGAGTCATCAGCATTCACAATGACCAGTCATGGCCTTCATACAGATTTAGGGGGATGTGTTCCAAGCATTTACTGCAGAGGCACTCCAAAATAATCAGGAAGAAAATAAGAACTCTATTAATTCCATCTTGCAGCCTGTGCTCAAGTGACAACATAGTCAAATCCATTTGAAGGAGGTAAGGATAAAGTTGAAAGAACTCAGAATTTCCAGAAACATATAATGATAAACAGTGCCAAATTATTTGTGAAGATTCTAAAACATTTTGCCAATTCAATTACCGACTTTTAACAGACAATGTACATATTCCACCACAACCAAAAAGGCAGATTCAATGCTATAAAAAAGGCTCAAAACTACTTCTGTTGTTGGAAATGATATCTGAGTCAGTTAAATAGTGCAGAAGCTATTGATGCACACATTTCTTACATAATTTTGAAAGTAGAATGACTAGCATGATTGGATATTATTCACTAAGCATGATTAAATGTCCACACTTGTGCAGAGGTATAATGAATGTTATGATTAAATGTCCGCCCTTCTGCAGGGGTATAATGAACGTTATGACTAAAGGTCCACCCTTGTGCAGGGGTATAATAAATGTTATGGCTAAAGGTCCACCCTTGTGCAGGGGTATAATGAACGTTATGACTAAAGGTCCACCCTTGTGCAGGGGTATAATGAACGTTATGATTAAATGGCCACCCTTGTGCAGGGGTATAATGAACGTTATGATTAAATGTCCACCCTTCTGCAGGGGTATAATGAAAATTATGATTAAATGTCCACCCTTCTGCAGGGGTATAATGAACATTATGATTAAATGTCCACCCTTTTGCAGGGGTATAATGAACGTTATGATTAAATGTCCACCCTTCTGCAGGGGTATAATGAAAGTTTTTTCTCTTTCTTTTTTTTTCTTCCAAAGGCATTAAATATATCCTTCTTTGTTGTATATTTTGATAAGGACAGCAATTAATAAGAGGTTTACCTAGCTGTAGCCTTCAGGAATTATCTTGCTACATTGTCCACTGTTGCATGCTTTAACTCTAAATATACATAAATTTGGTAACAGGTATCCACCTCAGGTGTTGCAGAACACTAATATCAACACTATAATTGTCTGAGACTAATCTCTTTGTAGTCATAGAAGTAGCAATGTGCCCCGCAATACCTTTAACATCAAGATGTTTTAGTGTGTCTTGGATGAAGGACTCAATTGAAACATTAATGGAACATATATGAGCCTTTACCGGGGTATGGATGGATATGCTAATTGATCTTACACCTTTTTGCTAGTCATTATTGTATGCTTTACTTGATTACGTGCAGTATTATATCTGACAAGGTCAGATCCCAGCCTAGTTGTTTGGTACACAGACTACAAGATGATTACTGCTGGACTTCAGATGTTTAATACTAGGGGAAATTCAAGGCAGACTGAAGTACTGCACTTGCAATAATTCTTACATAGTGGGACAAGCTTGTTTAAAGCACTATGGAAAGTGTTATTGAAGATGTTGACTGCCTCGTCCAGGAAGCTTGAAAAGAGGTAATCAGTCAGAAGATTTCAGAGACAAATTAGGTGTTGTTGTGTTGAATCTGCTCATGTCACTGGAAAACAGCATTGCATAATAATAATAATATCTACTTGTTAACAAGGTAGGCTGACAGGACACATAGTCCCTTTTCAGGAGCAACTTGGAAGTAAAGTTTGGATTGGTGTCTTGCTCAATTTCCCAAAGTAGACAAATGAAGGCTGTGGGAATCAAACCCTGTACCACAGGAACTAAATCTTAAACCCTCCCCACAATATGACAGACTATCTATGCTTCTCACTAATTATTCGATCCTTTACACCACATGTTGTAGGTGATCACAGATGACGTCAACCATAACACCAGATATAACAACGATTTTAGGAGTCCTTGCGAGGATCAAATCAAGGATATTCTGATGACCCTATTTTTTTAAAGATTTTTGTCAGTTCAGAGATATCCTGGATGACCTCAAACAACCGTAGTGGTGGCTGATCTCAGGTGTTACTAGACAGATTACAGTTATAGTATGGAAGTCCAACATAACAGCCATTTGTGATTTACCTTGCTTAAAGATCCAGCTAAAGACTTCATTATTATCAAAGCCATCTTTTCCAATAAAGGCATTTATACAGGTTGCAGCTAGCAGCTTTGATTTAGTGATATCTTCATTAATCAGTAACGACTCTTTATTTACTGATGTGGAATTTAGGAATCATTGAGAAAGTAGAATACATTATTAGAATACAGGAGGGCTACTCCACAATCAGCTTTGTGAATTGTGTCTTTCCTGAAAATATTATAGAATGCTAATGATAAAGTAGTTTCAGTGTCTACTGCTTTTAAGCAGTTTCAGACAAAGCTAAGATACTAGATTCTTAAAGAAATAGGCAACTAATAAAGAGGTACAGTTTGTTACGTATGTTTCTGTAAGTAACATAATGCATCGCTTTGTTAGCTGGCTATTTATTTGATATCCTCTTAATGATTACAGTGAGCCTGACATAATGGGGTAGGGTCATTCACAGTGTTCTCATATACTGGATCAGGATAAGAATAAACATTAAGGATGAGAAGAGCAATAGAACCCAATATGAAATGAGAGTAGATATAGTATTTAAGTTTCCTGAAAATTATTCTTTCTTGTAGTTGCAGTGTTGACTTGTTTGTCTGATGGAATTTTTAAAGACTCACTTATTATACAGTGAAAGCATGCAGAATCAATTTGTTATAGGGATTGACAGGGAATGAATGTTAATAGGAAAATTTGGCACTGTCATTTGGAGAGCTGAAATCAGTGTGGATTATATAAGCATCGGTTTGGATAAGGTTCAGAAAAGCAAGAATCATTCCATAGAAATGGATGAACTCAGATTAATTTTAGCTTGCTATGGCTCATGTCTGTTTGGATAGCATAACAGCAGTCTGCTAGACTGTGGGAGGTTTGTCTAGTGTGGATATAGTAGGTCATCATGTTTAGGCTGGAGCATAGCTGGAGTTTGTGCAGGTACTGAAGATAAGCCATGATATACATCTTCTCCTTGGTGTGGATGCTCACATATTCTTCTAACTCTGTACTAGAATCCAGAAAGAGTATGTGATTCCAAAAAAGCTGTATAGTGGAGAGCATACTGCTTGCACTGGGACAAAGGGCACTTAGTAATGAAAGTATTTTGTTACTCAGAGGGATCCAAAGAGGAATCCACATAGAAGACATGAAACAGAATACGTTTTCCCCTTCACTCACTGTAGGACCTAGCCTGATGGTTCCCCTACCTACAGCAAAAAGGCACATCTGTTCCATTGTAGTGGGAGCCAGAATTCCTTGGATGAAGCAAGAGACTACAGCCTATTCATTCCTGCTTAGGAACTCCCAATCTACTCATCTGCTCTAGGGCCAGAGTTGGGTAGTAGGGAGCAGGCCAGCATGTTGGTACTGTGAGGCAACCTACCCACTCACTCACCAGGAGAAGAACGACACCCCCCCCCCACACACACACATATACATGTGCAGCAGCTCTTTTGAGCTCCGCTATGTGCTGCCCTCTGATGGGAAGAACACCTACGCTCACTGGAATCTCCTTGGATTACTGTGCATCTTGCACATGGCAGTGCAAGCTTACTAGAACTGACCTCCATAGGATGAACACTACACGTCACCTATGTGGTGAGCCAGCCCCTCTCCTGGGCTGGATGAACTGACAATGGACACTTAACCCCATCCTCCTTCACTAGCTGCTACAGCTGCCTGTAATGCTATCAGAAATCAAGTCACCTGCAGTACAATATGTGCTTTATCCCTCTATGTCATGGAGCTGGCTCAGACTGAAGGACATTTACTGGATCTAATAGTGATCAAAAAATGGCACCCTGTACTGCCATCCTAAAGTACTGCCATTCTGGGTAGTTATGTCCTTCTGATATACTGAACATACAGTTATATTCTGCTGAAAGAAAAGACTCAATTAAATAGGAATGCAGGGAATGTTCATAAACAGAAACCTAACACCTATAATCACTGAAAAACTAAAATTAAAAAACAGAAAGACACCACCATCCAGTCATATTGATATACAGTCAATACTAGTAGCCAACTGTAAAGTTATGATACAAATGCATTTCTCTAAACCAAGGTATATGGCTACAGGATTAACAATGAGGATTTTAAAGTTTTAACAGCACACTTCGAGTTTTCCAAAAGTTGGATCTTGTACAAGCAGACCATAGTCTGTCTGAACAGGCAATATAGGCCTTTAATCCAGCTCTTTAAACTAAAAGGCATCAAATGAAGGTATGGACACTGAAGTAATGAAAGAGTAATATCAATTAATATGACAAATATCTTTCTTGTATATCTTTGCTTGCACTTTATGCAATATAGATCAAAGTGCTTTTTATGTCCTTTTTATTCCATGTAGTCAAAGCTATACAAAAGACAAGATTACAAGGCAATGTTTTTTTAGAAATGTGTTTCCCTTTCCTTTCTTTCACTGCACTAAATGCTAAAGGATGACAATTCTTGTAATATTAAATACTTCTGAAATATCCAAAAACAAGTGAAGTTTCAATTCATCCATAATGTTCCAAAGTGCCCATATAACTTCCAGTGTTGTAAATCAACTAAGATTAATACTTATTTTAGAAGGCATCCATCCATTGACTTCAAGAAATATCTGCCATGCCTGTGTAATATAGCAAGGATATCGTATAGAACAAACCCCTTCAGGTCTGTAAGTGATGTTGTACCCAGAGTACTAGTAGGAATATCTGCAGTCATCTCTGAATGCAATGTGGTTGGCATTCTGTTTCACATAAACATTACCTCCTCCATCATAGATAGCCTTCGTTTATAAATTCTGTATATTTTTTTTCCAGTAACCAACTAGCATCCCAAGCACCACCCTGATCTCCCTATTAGTTTTCTGTCTCTATCACTTCAGCCAGTTTCCAGCTTTCCCTATTTATGACAATCACTTTCTCCTTGCTTTCTGAACTATCACTATTGTTCTAGATGTTTCCTCGTGTCCTTCATCCCTTCTAGCAACTCTTTTCTCTCTTGCTATTTCTGGGGAAATCACAACATGCTTGTAATTCTGCCAATCTGCATTCAGCACGTCTTCTTATGCTAGACTCCTTTCCTCATGAATAGACCAACATCTGTCAGATTGTTGTCTGCCTTCTCCAAAATATATGCACAGGTTAGGGAAGATACCAAATAAACATGATTCTCCCCTGCTGTAGGAACCCAGTTCTCCTTGACATTTCCTGACTTTATTCACAGCTCCCAGTTATTTCTCTAGAAAAGTATATATGATAATTTTCCCTTTCTGACACTACCTTAGGCAGTCCTCATATCAAAGGTAGCCTCCAGTCCATCATTTCCCCCCATTTCCACCTCCATCTATAGTTCTCACACCTGACACTCACCCTGCTCTTTAATTATCTTCTTCTCACCTGTTACTTACTCCAGTCGCTTCTCAACCTTTTCTTTTATACCCTTCAGTAATCATGTAGTGCAGCCAGCAATAGCCGTCTCTTTAGTTATGCCTCTTTATCACTTTGTATTACTTCTTTATTATTCTGTCTATATTGCTTTGCAACCAACTAATCTCCAATGATCTGCCACTCAAGTGGCATAGAGGAATAAAGCCCTGATCAAGACCCAGGTGGGCTCAATTAGTAGCTTGGGAGACTGATGGAGTGGCAGGGAGGGATGAGCTGCTGCACAGGTGGGGTGATAAGCCACACATCTCCATTGTACACCCATCCCCAAGCATACCATTAGGTTCACAAAGGGATGGGGGAAGGTAGGTCATAAGCAAAAAAGTATTCCCCCCCGGATGGATGCTCAGACTTGCTGACCCCCAGATCCATAGTTCCACAACCATCCCCAGCATGTCAGATTAAGTCTCAGGTATGCAAGAAAGACACCTGGTAGACTGAGCATGGACAGGTACCAGGGTGTTGTGCTGGTGCCATAAAGGATAATGGGGGAGAAAAGTGAGTTAAAAAAAATCTCAAACGATCTGTCTACAGTTTTGCTACATCCCTTTTACTTGCTTAAATCTATCTAATATTTTTTAACATTTGCAGTCTATTACCCTATTACTACCTTCTGTCTTTACAACAAACTCCTCCTGAATGCCCCTCATATGTAAGCCCACTGTATCCTTCCAATCTGCACCTGCTTGAAGCCACTCCACCAGGAATCTGACTTCCTACCATCTGAGCACCTTTCGGCATTTTTCTAGTTTCCACTAGCAATGCTTCAGTTCTGCTACAATTCTAATACCTTCTTCTTTAAAGATCTTTTAATCATGCACCTACTTGATCTCAGGGCATCTGACCACAGCTCATCTACCTCTTGCTTCTGCCACTCATCTTTGACCCAGCTAGCACCCAGCTAGCACCCTATGTAGTTTAAATAGTCATACTAGCACTGCAGTTCTACAGGCTCACAGTATAATTGACTTCTTTACTAAAACTGACTCATTCTTGTCCTCGTACACTGAACCCAGAACCTGTAACCAGCCAAGAGTCTTTGTTTGACAAGACTTTTTTAAACTAAATTGACAAGTAATATTTTCTTCAGAAAGGAGCAGTACATGACTTCAGCCTGTACCCTCTCTTAAATTTTGCAGAGTCTAATGACCATCTTCCCTTATGCCTCTTCTTTTTTGATCACTGAGGAGGTGAGGTTGAGGAACAGAACAACAGGGATCCACTACATCTGCTTAAGTTTCCATGCCTTGAAACACAACATCTTGGTCACACCAACTCATAAATGACAGCTCAAGCATATCCATACTCATACTACATGTACGAGAAGTTATTTTATCAACTAGTATGAAACCACATAAAAGCAGTTTCTGTAGAGGACAAACAGCTGCACTCCTCAAATGTGTGTGTGTGTGGGGGGGGTGAATCCAATCACATGATCTTTACTGTAGTGGTGCAGTGGTTAATGTTGTCGCCTCACAGCG
This sequence comes from Protopterus annectens, assembly GCF_019279795.1. Lineage (NCBI taxonomy): Eukaryota > Metazoa > Chordata > Ceratodontiformes > Protopteridae > Protopterus > Protopterus annectens. The sequence continues at coordinate 598,930,391 of NC_056747.1, forward strand.
AGAGGTTCTCTATTTCGATACTCGGCTGGGTGGCTTCTGTGGGGAGCCTGCATGAACTACCTGTGTTCACGTGTGTTTCCTCCAGGTACTCTGGTTTCATCCCACATTCCAAAGACATGCATCTGCAGCATTTCTCCCTGGGCCTCCGCTGAAAATATGCTCTGTCCTAGTCGGACTTTCCCGGTCAACAAGTGTTAAATAAATAAAATTATTACTCCACGGTCTCTACACCTTGAAAAAAATAGTGATTACAGACCGATTTTGAAATACTTTCTTACTCTTTGAAGTGCAAGGAGCTCAGACCACCATCTCATTTTAATGTGAAAACTTGTGACTGCTGCCCTACCCTGCACACAGAATCCTAAAAAGTGAGATATAGCACAAAAGCAAATGACACTTGAGCCAGCATGCCTGAACAACTGTGATTCAAGGTTAGGTATTCTGTGCAAATGTCCATAAGCCCTACATCAACTTGTAAAAAAGTGGGAAGTAGTTTGCTAAAACAGAAACACTTTTATACTACAAAAAATCTGTCCTGTTTCCTATATTATTAAACCCTCACTTTTAGTAAAGATGTTTTCTACTTCATACAGTTTCACTGCAGTAGCAACTCCTGTCTCTGATACTGTAAGTTGTTCTAAAGCTCCCAGATGGATAGATACACAGCTCACTCTTTCATCACTCAGACAATGACCTATTTTTCTGCCCAGTACATATACATATATACATATATATATATATATATATATATATATATATATATATATATATATATATATATATATATATATATATATATATATATATGTGTGTGTGTGTGTGTGTGTATGTATGTATGTGTCTCACAAGCAATTTTAAGAGCACTCAGTGTCCACAGTGTTGTGTAGTTTCCCAACACAAACCACACAGCACTATTCCTGTCTAGTATCCCTGCTCATTAACTCTACGTCTAATTTATGCAAACACTGCAACAGCGTATCACCATCTCTAGCTTTTTAAAGTATAACTCTCACTGAATTAAATAAAAATTATATTTAACTACTTAAGCTAGACAAATGATGTGATATTGTGATAAATTTGCTTGCAATATCCTATTTCTGTTTTATTATATACATTTATTTGGAAGCTAGAAATCGCATGCATTCCCTTCAGTTTCAGTACAGTATAGGTTTCTGCCTCTGATACTGTACACTGTTCTAAGGATGTTCAGACTTTAATTCTTTTCCCAGCTGAAAACCCATGCAGCCCTGTCTTTCATTCCACAAACAATATCCTCCTTCTTCCCCAGCTGTTTTTCACAAATCCTTTGGAGACTAACTCAGTGCAGTGGGGTTTATCAGTATCCCTGCACTGCTTCTGCTTGGAATCTGCACTACCTCTTGATATCCTAGTCACACCCGCAAGAAAAAGCTTATGTCACATTAATTAAACATATAACTTTAAACCCAGAGATTTCATCTTAAAACTGAACTTAAAAGATTTTTGTGCTATGTTCAGCTATTTCTTAATACTCAGTGGACTGTCAGCTATTACGTCTGATAATAACAACTGTTCTCAAAGAATCTACCAGTCTATGAGGAGATGAATTACTTACTGCTATGCTAAATTCTTTGCTACTGAATCTGTATATATATATATATATATATATATATATATATATATATATATATATTTTTTTTTTTTTTTTTTAATCTAGGCTGCCAGATTCATAGATGCCATGCCTTCAGCTCTGTATTTTAGAGGTAGTACATGGTGGTGGGCCTTGGCTCCAGTAGTGCTTGTCATAACACCCAATCAGAATTATTCATTCAGCTCTAATTTCTCCAGTGTACCATGGCCTCTCCTTGCTGTGTTTTACATTTCTGTCTGTAGTGAACTAAACCACAAGAAGTGATGGGCATGAAAGTAGCAAACAGAGTTTGGGGAAAGACAATCTGATTACAAACAATCGCTGTAATGTATGTTGTGCACAGCAACAGTAACCTGTGTGTCCATTACTAGCATTGTGCCACTGGCATCAGGCATGTCACAGAAAGAAGTTAAAGGGCACTCCAAAAGAGGTATGCACCTATTTGTACTACAATGCCATGCATATTCTGGAAACCTCAAAAAGGATTTGAGGGCACACAAAATAGCAATCTATGCACCTATTACTTTTATAATGATACATTTATCAGGTGAGACATGATAAAGTTCATGGGAACACAATAAAGAAAGGCTGTGGACCAAAAGGCGCAGAAGTGTGCAAGGCATCTGAGCACAACACATATAAAGTTTAGGATGCAGCATGAAGTCTGTGCACTGAAATCTACATCAAGCTGCTCTACACCCAGCTTCTAGAGAACAGAACTGTATTAACATGACATGGCTGTGGTTTGCATGCAAAAGCAATGATGGAAACATAAGTGTCACATCATAATCTTGCAGCATATAGGTTGCAGTGCATGTACTCACTGTGTTCATGCCTTCCCAGAATTTCCAGATCACTGAGAGGTGGTGGGAAAGGAAGACAGTTTATAGGAAACATATCGTAATGCTTTTGTACAGTAAACTCTCAGTTAACCGGCACCCATAAGGATTGATAGATGCTGGATAACTGTAGTTTCTGGTTGCTTGAGAGTTTCTATTAAAAATAGGCCTGACTAATACTGTAGCCTATACTATTTGTTTGGTTTGACTTGTTCTCAGGTTGGGGAGAAAGAGAATTTAATCCCATCTTCCTTTTTAAAACTCTAAAACTGTAAAAATGTAAGGTATGTTTCTGTGGCGGTGGGGACCGAAAGTGCAACATATGAAAACTATACTATATTTCTTAGATATTTTGTGCCAGTTGCTTGAGTTCTGATTGACCAAAAGTTTACTGTATTGTTGGACTTGAAATATATTTTATCGTCTACAGACTTGCTTTATGCACATTATGCCTATGTAATGAATATCATATTTTCACTTTTACTAGCTAGAGAGCTATTCATTGTCCCACGTGTTCAGTACATCTGGCCATGAAATATGTCAAATTTCAATTTTAAAGTAATTCATGTCTCACATTAACAATCAGTATCTCCTCCTTAAACCAAATGGATCTTCCATGGATTAGGAAGTTTTCATCTTTCACGTTGAATAATTTCTCCCAGCTACGATCCTAGCTCATTCTCCACTTGCTGTGGGCTAATGGCATTTCAATATTCTGTGTATCCCTCTCACAGTAGGCACCACTTATGTCCATTTTATGCCCATTCCCTACTTGACTGTCTTGATGTAATCCAGTCACTAATGTTCATCTCCAGTTTATAAAGTATACTGCCCAGGTTTCTGCCCTCCCCTAGCACTCAGAATTCTTAAGTTACGTTGATGTTCCCAGAGCTTCTTTACTATGGCTCTTCACAAACTCTCACCTAGTAGAAAAAAAAAAAACTGTGCTTCAAACTTTGGAGTAAAACTCCTTGTGCAATGAACTTTCCAAACCAGCAGCTAACCTGTTTTATCAGATTGGTTTAAAAACATCCGTAAAAAATGAAGTTCCACATGTCTGCTGACAGAGCTTATTGTTCTAACTCTGTGTTCACAGTCCTTGTTTATACCACAGATTTTTTTTGCTTTGCTTTTGCTATATACTCTCTCTGCTATTTTGCACTGTGGTTTAAACTAAACCATCATTTCTCTTTTAGCAGCTTTCTTTCCATGATTTGCTATTCACAGATCATTACTCAAGGCATCCAGATATTTTATAATATCAATATATAATTATTGAACAATACTTTTTCTGATTTATTGCACATATATTTTCTCTTCTTCAAGTTCACTGTTCTCTTCTAGATAAATTTAAACTGGTGAATTTGACTGACTATACTAACATTACATTCATGTTTGTATCAATCACTTCATGACATATGTAGATTTATTTACAGTTATTTACTGTGTTTCTATCTAATGTATTGAGAATATATATAATTTTCCTTGGGTATCTATGCCTATCCACAGTACGTATATGTTTGGGTTTTCGGGGTCCCTCCTCCTTTTGAAGGTTATGCCTCTACCTCCCAAGATTATATATACTTAGAGGTCACCACACATCAAGGCAACTTAAATTTGGTAATGAATGATATTGTCATGTTGGAATCCATATTCAGGAAAATTGGTCAGGAAAGTGTAGCAGTCACCAAATTTTAAACACAGAAATGAAAGCACACTGTTTAGTAAATACATATCGTCGCCTTCATTTATTTTCTGAGCAGTCATTTCTGTATGGGAGCTTTAATCCTTTGCTATTTAGGTGTTCTTTTGCTTGCAGTGCACAGCAGTCAAACTGGTCAGTTCTGTTGCTCTGCAAAATGACTTCAGCAACCCATTCATATTGTCTAATTTTACAACTCATCTGCTCTTTTTTGGATATGGGGATTTAAACTCCAGGTTTGTGTGACATTGTCCCTCCTTTACAGGCATTCCATCCTTACATGTAGCAATACCTCACGATAAGATTTCACTTTGTTAGTGATTCTTGTGGTGGGATGACCGTACAAGCAGAAATTAACTACTGTGTTGTTTACAGGACATTTTGATACACCATGGTCACCATTATAAGGGCAGCAACCTTCGTCTTACCTAGAAGGAAAAGTAGCACCTAATTCAAGTTGATATGCCATTTCATGCTCAGACTTGGCTTCATAAAGCAGACACTGTATAGTTTGCCTAATTACTAACTACAGCATCACTGAATGAAGTCTGAGAGACATTTAGTATCATATAGCAAATTGCAGGGTGGGACACACTGTAAATATTGTATAACACCAATTCCTCAATTAAGGTAGTTGCTGAAATCTTTCAGTTCTTGCTTGTAGTTTCCCAACTTTCTTTTAAGGAATGTTTAAGACAAATAACATGTTCATTGGAAACACTGAGCCTACTGCTACATATACAAGTCACCATTTTAATTTAAACCAGGTCTATTCCATTTCAGCATTTCTTTCAAATGATTCATTCATTCGAGCAGTTGTATCACAGAAGTTGTAAAGAACAATAATACGTCTGTCTGAGTGGTTAAGTTTACGTGCTTCAGATTCAGTAAAGGCATATAAACTATTCCAATAATATTTTCTTTCAGCACTTGAGTGACCAGTTCATTTCCAGAATAAAAATGTTTTTTTTTTTTTGTAGAGGGTCTGTACAGTAAAGGACTTGCCAAAGCAAATATAAGATCTTTGATTCTCAAATTAACCTCTCATCTGCTAGAAGTCAGTGCCAGCGTCATGTCCAAACCTGTCTGGTTCTGCACATAATCAAATGCTTGTGTAAGCGGGAAAATGAGGCAGAACATTGAAACTCTGTTCATGCCATTATAGAAAACCATTCAGTTTCTGTATGTACTTGCATTCTGGTCACATACCACAGTGAAAACTTGAGACAATTAAAACAGCTCTATAAAACCTAATTGAATTGCATCTTCCTTGCAGATCTATAAATGTTTTTCAAAAGACACTCCACTTCCCATTTGTACCACTCTATGGACCATTTTTTACAGCACCTTACTTTCAGAAATTGCTTCTTGTTTCAATAATGTTGCACTTTTACAGCAGAGCGTTCCTGCTCTGTCCTAGTCCTGCATTTACTTAATTGTTTTATTTATAACTGAGATTAATCTGTTCGTTATTTTTAAAACAAAATTCATAACAGTACCACGTCAAAACAAAGGAGAAAATACTTCAGTTATTCATACCACAGTCTACATATCTTAGAACCATTTGTGGGTATGGTTAAGAATAGCCCTGCTTTTCAGAAGGTTAAGAATAGCCCTGCTTTTCAGAAGGAACCCAGTTCCTTTTCAGATAATAACCAAATTCTGTCCAGTTTTTAGATGCTTAAGGGATATGAACTCTTAATATTTTGAAAGAGCAGGCAAATATATACTACTCCCCTCAGAACACAGGTAGCAAAATGTTTACCCTTTCATTCCCACACTCACATAAATTAAAAAGATTTATCTATCTATGTATCTTTTTCTATCTTTATTTATAGATAAATAGAAAAAAATATATATATACATAGATACAGATATATAGATATATATAGATATACGCATATTTGGATCTACTTCAGTACATCAGCATAGGATAATACTGAAATTTGGAATGCCGAGACGAAAAATCATAAATGAACTTTAATTAATGTTAACAATGGCGAAAATGTTAAAAATAAAAAGCTAATACACATGTCCAGAAGCAAAACAGATATGGACCTGAAATCAAACAAATAACCTACACATTAAAACACATCAATTAAAAAAAAAAAAATATATATATATATATATATATATATATATATATATATATATATATATATATATATATACCTGTTTAAACATTTTTGCAGGGGGCCAAGCCCCCTGCACCCCCATGTGGGGGGCTATGTCCCCCACACCCCCTGAAATTATATATACCAATTCAGAGATCACTCTACAGTGGGGAAAAGGGTAAATTTCCCATTTATCACTATACAGGGATCTCTATTTATAACCATTAAATATGTAAATTTTTTTCTTGTATATTGGGTTTAACTTAAGAAGATGATTTACCAAGTCCAACACGATCTACATTCAAAACCTCCATGGTGCTTGCAGACGTGCATTAGGTTTTCAATTTTTAATATTTTCGGCATTGTTAAAATTCATTAAAGTTCATTTGCAATCTTTTCGTCTCAGCATTCTATATTTCGGTATTATACTGTGTCGATTTACTGAAGTAGATCCACATTCTGTAAGATATATATATATATATATATATATATATATATATATATACGGTTCCCCTTCAGTAGATCGAATGTTTATAACAACATATGGCCGAGACCATATGTTCAAACTTGTAAACGTCCGATCTGACTGAATGGAGATGCAGTGCGATCTTGGAGTTGGTATATTTAAGTAAGTCTGGTGTGGGGTGCAGAGGGGGCGTAGCCCCCCCCCCCGCTATAGACATTTAGTTTTGAGTTTTTTGGTTTTATGTGGTTTTACTTCAGTGTTCGAACTTTTATGAGTATGAACATATGGTCTCGGCCATATGTGGTTGGAACTAGTACAAGTTCGATCTACTGAAGTAGATCCATAGATAGATAGATATAGATATATATATATATATATATATATATATATATATATATATATATATATATACACACACATATCTATATATATATATATATATATATATATATATATACATATATATATGGGATCTGGACACATGCTCGACTAGCATATGTCCGAATCACAAAACATTGAACACACATACACGAAAGCACTTAACATCGACAAGCGCCAGGGATTGGGAAATTAACCCTTTCCCTCACTGTAGTGCGATCTCGGAGTTTGTATATTAAAGTAGGGAGTGTGGGTGGCGCAGTCCCTCACATGGGGGTGCAAGGGGGCTTGCCCCCCTGCATAACACTGTATGTAGATATTTCGATTTCGAAAATGGTTGAATCTGGTTTTCCAGATTTCCATTTGCAAAATCATGTTATGTTCGGACTTTTGTTTTTCAGCATTTAAATGCATTTTGAAGAAATGAATGTATACCTATATATGTGTGTATGTATACATATACATATATATATATATATATATATATATATATATATATATCTATATATATATATATCTATGTGTGTGTGTGTGTACATATATATATATATATATATATATATATATATATATATATATATGTGTGTGTGTGTACACACATATATATAAATATATATATATATATATATATATATATGGATTCCCATTACAAGAATGAAAGTTCACTACTTCGAACTTGTAATAGGAAGCCTCACTTCTGCGAAAGTTCACTTTAAAGAAAGTGAACTTTTATGTAAGTGCACTTCACCAAAAACACCGCAGCACAGTGGAGGACATAAAAAACAAGCTACGTCCTCCACTATGGTGCGATAGTCACGGACCTTAGGGTTAGGGCATGGGTTAGAGTAAGGGGATAGTTAGGAAACCTATCCCCTTACCCTAACCCATACCCTAACCCTAAGGTTCATGACTATCGCACCATAGTGAAGGACATTGCTATGTCCTTCACTGCACTCGTCACGGACCTTAGGGTTAGGGCACGGGTCATGGTAAAGGGATAGCCCTACAGGCATAAAACCTGCTAACCCTAAGCCATGTGCACACAGAAGGCACCCCAACTGAGAATCAAACCAGTGAACCTCTTTCTGTGAGGTGAAAATGCTAACCGATGCACCACCGCAGCCACCTGCTAACCACTCTACCACTGCGGCCACCTGATACTATTTCTGATTTTATGAAATATAATTCAACTTTATGTAAATAATGCACTGTTGTAACAATGGCACAAACTTATGCTAGGGTTTTGCTAGCATTAAGTCATGGTGAGCTGGAGGGATCAAACTCCTGTCAATCACAAAGGTGAATAAATGTACCCCATTACCATGCCTGAGACCTAGTATAATTTATACCATAGATATATAGTACTACTCATATACTACTCACTCTTTAGATTGTTATTTAGCATAAACCAAAGTTTCAACTGCATCTGTTTAGGAGGTAGTAATCCTAGCTACAGTATCTGATGTGCTGCCTGTATTTTATCTAATTCTAAATGCTGTGATTCTGTGCAGTGTCATCTGAAAGACTAGCTGCGATGCAGTGTTTTTGTTTACCAATTGTCCTCTGAACCCCATCATTACATATCTGTGATTTTAAGAATGAGGTTAAAATATTCATAGAACTTTGGTAAATGCATCTAGCAACAAATGCATAGCATACATCTACAATAAAATGTAATGGAGTAAGGTTCTTTTATTGTTGAGTCATCGTTTCATTTTCTGCTGTCATTCACATGAATATCTGGTGATGACAACAAGTGTGCTTATCTCAGACATGCTGTATAAGACAGATATTTAACAAGTTCACTGCGAGAGGCAGGCTTTGTGGAGCTCAATGTTGTTACTTTTTGGGGAACAATAAAGGTTAAAAAACACTAGTGCCAGTGAGTCTTACGTCTTAGGTTCCTTGGTATTCTCCTTTCATGCACTATCCCTTGCACTTTATATCACTGCAGCATATCTCATTCTAGCTTCGCTCTCCTCCTTCAAAATTCTCTTCTCCACAAACACACTTCCTTAATACTTGAAGCTGTTGATCTGTTTCAGTGTCTTCCATTTTATCTCAGTCTTCATCTTCTTTTGATTTCTGCATTAGCTGTCATGCCCCTTGTCTGGTCTGAGCTCAGTTTCATCCCATGTGCTTCCGTTTTTGCATTCTATTCCCCTAAAATATGCTGAAGTTTGTTTTCTTTTTTTTTTTTTTTTTTAAGTGTCAGATTATTTGTATACAGTAGCTTTATTGATCTGTTTCTTACAACATATTTGCTAATATTGTCAATCTAATATTGTCTATCACCAGAATCAACAGGAATGGGCTCAGAGATGACCACTGATACAACACACACTCCTATGGAAGCCCCTCTGTAAATCTGAACACTGTTTGTACTTGTGTTATCAGGTGCTTGTACCAAGCCTGCATTAATTCTAACAATAAGACTGAGAATTTCAACCACTGTATGACTGCCCAAATCAGCTTTCTTGGAACATTGACAAGTTTAATAATGCTCAATTTGACTTTTCCTCAGCTCCAGTGTTTCAGTACAAACAAAAGCTCAGAGGTATTGCATCCTTGTCTAAATCCAAAGTGCTCATTTCACATCTTATTTACTACTCCTCTGAGTATTCATTTTGCGGTTACCAAATCCAGCACATTCTTGAGGTCACTTAAAATGATGGAACCCACTAGAGTGAGTCATGAAACATGGAAAATGAATAGCAAAAAAAAATGAACTTGCATATACTAAGTCCAAGATGGTCATTTCCTGAAACATTGCCTTTAATCCAAGATATGTTGATCTTGGATTTAATATATATATATATATATATATATATATATATATATATATATATATATATATATATATATGTATGCGTGTGTTTGGGGTGCCGGGGGCTTACCCTCTACATCAGAGAGTGCAGTGGGGTTAAAAAAAAAAGTGTAAAAGAGACTAGCAATGTTCGTGTTCCACTGTTCTCCTACAGTTTTGTCATTTTTAATTGTGTGTGTCAGCACTTGACAATTCCAGTGCTGAAATTTCAGAAGGGAGCCCTTTCCTGCAGTGTGACAGGAGTTTGCTACCTCTGTACCATCTGCAGTTGTGAAAATCCTCTTTGTACTTCTGCACTAGTACTAAAATGCTAATTCTCCAGTTATCTGGGACATGCGTCTCTGTACATAGTGCGCTGAGTAGCCTCAGGAAGGATTTGTGCCTTACTGTACCTGACATCTTCACCTTATGTGTTATGAATTAATATCAGCCTGCAACTTTCCTTCACTTCATTTTCCTTGGTGGAGTCTGCATTTCTTCTAGGGTGGTCTCTCCTCCTTCTTTCAACATAAACTGCACATAAAAGAGCACAAATCCTGTGTGGATTTCTTTAATCTGCTCTTTCTGTCCCAGCTTGAAGACCATACAGCTGTTGTTGTCCTTGACTTTTTCTCTACCTCTTTGTCTTTGCCTGGCAAATTGATAGGTTCCTGAAGCTGGGAGAGTTTCTCTAACAACTTCTTGTTTGCCCTCAGTACTTTTCTCTTGATTTTATTTTAGTCATTCAATATTTCTCTGCAGCCTTGTCCATCTTTTCTATTCTGTACTTTTTCCTGCTTTTTTTCTTTCTTTTGATAAATTCCTCAACTTCTAAATTCCACAACCAGCCTTCCTAATGTACCTTAATTACCAAATCACACTCAATGTATCATATGTATACTATCAGTGGTGCACATGCTCTGTCATTCCCGTTTTGCTCCCCCCTGTTTACTCACTTCTTGCTGAGGAAGTAGAGGCTTGAGCATTTCCTTTTAACTCCTGCGTTTTGCTCCAGTTAACCCCCCCCCCCAAGTTCTTTGGCCTAGTCTCTCTTTATCTTAGAGTCTTCTCTGACAACTGACTGGAAATGATTCTGGCCAGTAGCAGTTTATGCTGTGGTCCAACCATTTCACTAAGAATGACTGGATGATATGTAGAAGCACAGAACTCCAGAAAAAAGTGCTGCCAACTCTGCATGTGTGGAATATATGGTTTCTAAGTATGAAAAGTTGTTTGTGAAAATTAGAGAACAATATAATTCTGGATTGTTCTGTGTTTTAATATATCCATATATTGTTAAAATTGCAAATGCGTTGACTTGCCATTCTAAAAAAAATGTTTTTGGGATCACAATACTTTTTGCACATTTTTTACAGCTTTTACTGTTCACAAGATACTGACTTGTTTGAAGAACATTCTTTAACATTAATTTTTCAGAAAAGAGTGTCAGGAATCTAAAGACGGTGTTTGGTGCTGGAAGTGTGACATTCCATAGTTACTGGGAGGTGAGTTAAACTGCTCAAATGAGAAATTCATAAACATGCAAATTATTATTTAATGCAATTCAGTGTCATGCAGGGTTTGCGTGACTGTGAAATGTGTTATTTCAAGTAAATGCATCTCATCTATTGGAGCTTTCCATGAATTCAGTTCCACTTGCCTTTTTTCAAAGAAAGTTTGATGTGGATTTCATCACTTACCATGAAAAAATATAGGTGGCAGTTTTTTTCCCCACAAAAAGGGTATTCATTTAAACATTAGAAAATAACTTAATATTTTCTATGTAACTGTGTCAGAGAAATATTTACATATGAAGGTTATCCTAACATATAAGATGTGTGAGTTTTGGTTGGTTTACTCACCCCAGTACATAATTAACTAATGACAAGAAGTATGTATGTGGGTCTGCAATATTTACCCATGCAGTTACAATATGAGGATTTCATCCTCATGGTCTGACTGAAGCACAAGTGGGTAAATACTACACATCTCACAATCGCAGCACTCTGCACACACACACACACACACACACACACACACACACACACACACACACACACACACACATATACACACACACACACACACACACACACACACTCGCGCACACTCACACACACACACATGTATGCACGCACACACACTCACTCTCACACACCACACAAACACACACACACACACACACATATAGTTTTATTTATTTGTATACATTTACGAAAAGACTCGATCTGGAGAGTACATTTAAACTCCCAAAATAACACTGGTCATCATAACCCCCTGATATAATATCCAATTTAAAACTTGAGTCTTTCCTGGCACTGTCAACAGGCCCACCCACAGCCATTCCTACATTAGCCACACTCACACTAATACCATATACATCCTTCCAACACAGACACTTAATATTACACTATTGCAGGGCTGGCAATGCTACCCTTGCAAAGCCATATTAAATTCTTTGCAAAGCCAAATTAAATTCTTCAACACAGTTTGACAGCAACCTCTCTTTTGATCACCACACTGCCACTGTGGTCAGATAGTCCTTCTATGTGGCACATCTTATTACTAAGGGTTTTGCATCCAGGAAGAAAGAGTTCATTGTCTCCCTCTACTCTTCCCTCAGTAGGCCAGTCATTGAGTACAGTGCCCCATTTGGCATGTACCTCACTAGAAACCTGCAACAATTGGAGAGGCTGCAAAAGTACTTCACAAAGAGGATCCTAGCCCTTAAACACTTGTCCTATATGGACAGACTCAAAAAACTACAACCATTCTCTATCTCATATCGCCTACTTAGAAGCGATCTCTGCTTGACTTACAAAGCCATGTCTGACCCAGCTCTGTTAGAAACGCTACATCTAAAGAAATCCCAATCCCTCCATACTACACACTCCAGGGACCTCAACTTCATTACCAAAATCAACAGAACATACTGGAGGGACAGGTTCATAACCCAGAGACTGCCCATGCTATGGAATAGACTTTCTATACATGTCAAGCAGAGCACCTCGCTGACCCTCTTCAAGAGAAATCTTGATGAGTGGATGGGAAATAGAAAATTCATCCCAGGGATAACTCCAGTGGCTCTACTCAACAGAGACACTGGGAACTAAGGTCGGGTGGCACGATGCCAGGGTAATCCTATGGCTAGGCTTGTAAAGGCCCCAGGGCCATTAGTCTAGTACACACCGAAGAACCTTCTTTTTTATCCTTCTAAGGTACTCACCTGCATTCCAAGCTATGAATCTCACTTTCTCCACCATCCTACCAGTGCTTTTTATGTAATTCCTTGCAGGATCTTCCCATTTGTAGTATATCTTGCTCAGATTTTCTCTCTAGAGGGGCCCTTTCAATTCCCAACCTTGGGGGCTCTAACTTTTCTTCTTAAGGCACTGCACTTTGTAATCCAGTGCAAGTTTCCTTTGTTCAGACTTTATTCACACCATTCTGTCACGCCTCAAACAAGCATATATTCCAGGTTCACTTCTCATCTCTCCCATAAACATAAGACCTAATATCATTCATTTCTCCCCATATAACCTCTTCTGCATATTCCCAGCATAAGTGCAGCTTATCTGCTCCTTGCCATCCACAGATCGAACAATCTGAAAAATTATAAAAAAGCTACTGGCTTCCACTTTTTCCAGAGTTTTGTTTTTCAATTTCTTCCACATAAATTTAACAGTTATTTTACAAATTTCTTGTATTTCCTACTCCATCTGCCATTGATTCAACTCTTCTAAAAATACTGCTTACCTTTCTCATCCATGTTTTTACAAAAATCTCTTTAAAACCTCTTCCGTTATAACCACAGTTTTATTAACTAATGTTAATACAGTCTAGTCTTTCATTTGTAATCTATTCCTGACAACTTTCTTCTTAACTTTTTACAGACCATCCTACCTCTGTCATTACCTCCACTTTTCAGACATATGCTAAACATTAGCCTTCCCCATTCCCATAATACATTTCTTCTTTACTATCACTCCTTTCTCATTTTAACATTTTAACTGCCTAATTATACTTCTGCTATTGTTAGCATTTTTGATAACAATGGATTTGCACCCTCTTTTTCCTTTCAAAAATATGTTTGCTTTCTTATTACTTTCTCTGTATTTCATATATGTTCTTCATGTTTTGCCTTTTCTTGTTTATAAGCTCTTCAAGTTTCCTTGTCCTGTTTTTCTTGTTTCATTACTGTACTTTTATTCTCAGTTTTTTTTCCTTTTATCATCATAGCTCTCTAGCTAAACATAACCTCTCCAAAACATTATTTTTAAATCATCCAACCATTTTGTTTTATCTTCTTAAAATGCATACAAAGCAGAATGCTCTCACCAAAATAACATTTTTTGTATTATTTAACAATTCATTATTTCTCCTGTCAACTTTTTCACACTTTGATATTATTCTCATCCTTATTGATATATAGACACATGATCCAACAAATCACACAATAAAATCTCCATGCCCCACCTTCCCTGATGTGTGTGGTAACCAATCCAATCCTTCTGTTTTTGTATTTCATTTTCTATATGTATACACACTTCTTTCCCCCACTTTGTTTCTTCACACTTAACAATATCTTACATTTTAACTTCTCTACCTGTGACCCAGTTACTTTTACAAAAGCCATAATTAAATTTTACTACCACTGTCACATCTATATCCATACTAACATATTTTTATTTCATCAGACATGTACCATCTTTCTACTATATTTGCTAGAGCATATAGCAGCAATACATTCTAGACACTCTTTTCAACTGTCATATATTTCCATGTGTTACTTCCTGCATTTCCCATGCAAACATCTAAAATCATTACAGTTTTATTAATAATTAACATTTCCGTACCATTCTACTATACAAAAAATTTGCACACACTGTCCTTGCCCCAATACCTGAAATGTCTTTCTTTTTTCTGAGATAATAAATCTGATATTCTTATAACATATCCTTATCCTGCCTAATACAGAAAGAACATTTGAGTAAGCATACCCACTTAGGCCCTGAATTTGTCTGATTGAAGACTGCTGGAACAGGGCTCAGTTCTGAGGTATTTTACCAGTTAATTGGGTAATTTGTTCAAATCAGTTGGCTTGTTTTCTATTGGTATATATTAAAAAAAAACAAAAAAAAAAACAATTTGCACTTTATCTGCTTTTACTGTATTTGTGTTTTTTTCCTACTTTATTACCTTATTTTGCTTTTGCCTCTTCTTAAAAGTACTTAATTGTGTTTATTCTGTTGCATTTTTTACTGCTTGGTAGTACCCTGATTAAATTGTAGCTGTTATTCTAATTCTAAGTCTTTTGGTTATTGCACTTGGGCTTCAGTCCAGTTGTTTTACATTAAGAAGGTTTGTGGTTTGCACTGTTGTGGCAGGACAGGTAGCTTACATCCTTCTAAGTTGAGAATTGCTGATTGAAGACTCAGTGTCTGTTATTCTAAAAGTGTATTAGTTCTGGTTTAAGCATTTGGGCTCCAGGCCAGTTATTTTACATTAAGAAGGTTTGTGGTCTGCACTCTTGTAGAAGGAGAGGCTAGATTCTACCCTTCTGAGCTGGGAATTTCTGGTTAAACGCTTACTGTACCTGCTCATTTGAACTGTATTTTTTTCTGATAATGGTGCACCTTGTCTGTTGTACCATAGACTAGATTCAGGCCTGCTGAATATAGCTTTGTTTGTATAACTTGAACACTAATCCAGGACATATTTTTGGAGAAGGTTCCCCTGCACCCTTGTGGCAAGAGTGTGTGGTTAGAACTTGTCAGTTTGAATACTGCTGAAACAGGGCTCAGTTTTGAATTTTTTTACTGGTTAATTGGGTAATTTGTTTAAATCAGTTTGCTCGTTTTCTATTGTTATAAAAAAATTGCACTTTATTCATCTGCTTTTACTGTAATTGTGTTTCTTCCCACTTTATTACCTTATTTTGCTTGTGCTTCTTAAAAGTACTCAATTGTATTATTCTGCTGCAGTTATTACTGCTTGGTAGTAGCCTGATTAAATTGTAACTGTTATTCTAAGCCTTTTGGTTTAAGCACTTGGGCTTCAAACCAGTTGTTTTACATTAAGAAGGTTTGTGGACTGCATTGTTTTGGCAGGACAGGTAGCTTACATCCTTCTAAGTTGGGAATTGTTGACTGAAGGCTCAGTGTCTGTTATTCTAAAAGCGCATTAATTGTGGTTTAAGCACTTTGGCTCCAGGCCAGTTATTTTACATTAAGAAGGTTTGTAGTCTGCACTCTTGTGGGAGGAGAGGCTAGATTCTGCTCTTCTGAGCTGGGAATTTCTGGATAAAGGCTTATTGTGCCTGCTTATTTGATCTGTTTCTTTCTGAAATGTGTGCGCCTTGTTTGCTGTAGCCCAGAAGTTAGTAGTTTATTGGCCATTTTGGGCTAATTTCTATCTCTTTCATTTCCAACAAACTTTCAACTTAGCAATCAGACCATTCATATCACAGCCCAGCACTTGCTCAAAACTCATAGCAAGCACTAATTAACCCTAGCACTAGACTCGCTATACTGTCCAGAAGGACAAGGCTCTCTATTTGTCCCTGCCAGCTAATCAGTAAAACAGCTCACTTTATCTATTCAGACATGTCCAAAAGGGCAGTTTCAGGTGTACTCTCCAGTCCAACTGGTGAATCTAGGCATTTTGAGGCAATGTTACAACTGTATCATGTACACAGACAATCCTCTCCTCCTACCACCAAACACTAATATATGCTAGAGATGCAATTATACAGCCAAACTGGAGGCAAAGCTTTCTCAACCCAAGAGTGGAACTGACAGTCAAGAGGAGAAGGAAAATACTTGCAACACACCACCAGTCTCACATAGACCTACTAAACCAACACCGGCAAATAATACACATAAATACAAGAAAACATACTCAGAGGCTCTAAATAAAAATCTGCAAAAGCAACAGAGACCTCCAATGCAGACACCCAAGCAAACTCCACACCCCATCACAAACCATGAAACACATACTTCACATAATCAGTGTGCCATGCAATCACAGCCCTTAAGGTAAAATATCATACTCAACACACTAGTAATAGGTGACTCTATAGTCAGGCACACTGATTATCCCACTAACTAGGCTGGACAAGGAAAAGGTTACAGTTAGCTGCCTGTCTGGCGCCAGGATTTGCCACATAACACAAGCACTCAGGTCACTCCAGAACAAGTACAAATATGACTCTGTCATTATCCATGTTGGTGTGAATTACCTGAGACGTACCTCCCTGGACTACATGAAAAGAGACATGGAAGAGCTCTCTGATCATGTAGCCCAGGCCAGTATGACCCTGACCCTGAGTAGCATCCTGCCCTCACCAAGAATGATGCCACAGTATAAAGAAAAAAATGATCAATTTCGACAATTGGCTAAGTTTCTGGTGTCATTCAAAGGAGATCCAGTATCTGTCCACCTGGGATGACATGCTCAATAAGCCACGTTGCTTCGCAAGAGATGGCTTGCACCTGTCACCCTTAGGCTTTCGAATACTGGCCAAGGATTTTGCCGCCCCCATAGTGCCTTTTTTAGGCAAGGCTCAAAAGACAAACCCACCACCATAAACAGCACAAGTAACCAAAAACTGAGGGTTATGCTACTCAATGCCAGAAGTCTAAATCTCAAAATGCATGCATTCGAGGCACTCCTCAGTATGGAGAACATCGATATCTGTGCAGTAACAGAAACCTGGTTTAAGGCTCCTGAGAGCACCCCAGCACTACCAGCCTATAACTCATACCATACTTTTTGGCCACAGAACCTGGACTGAACACAAAAGGTGGAGGTGTATCCATATTCATCAAGGATACCCACACCTCCAGGTTAGTGGCACAGCACAATGCCTCAGAGATCATCCATCTGCAACTAACAATGGGCAAAACTGCAATTCAAATTGTAGCTTACTACAGATCACTCACCATGACCCAGGACCCCCATTTTGTGTTTCTGGAGACACTGGAAAATATGAAGGTCCTACCAAATGCCATTAACTGGGAGAACTACTCAAGTACTAACTCCCTTGCCCAACACTTCCAAGAATTTATAAACCTGAATGCCCTGGATCAACTGGTCAACACCCCCACCAGAGGTGACAACATATTGGACCTGATCATCACCAGCATGGGCGACCGGTGTTCTACACCGGAGGTCAAACCCTTGCTGGTTAGATCAGACCATAGACTAATCACTCTGGGTATCCACATTATGCCCCCACCCCCAATCAAGGAACCCACCATGAAAAACTTTTCAAAAGCAAACTTCACGTTACTTAAGACCAAGGTGGAAAGGTTCACAGCCCCCCATGCTAAAGGACAATGCTGTCCAAGCTGCTGAATCCCTTACAAAGGCACTCTATGAGCACCTGCAAGAATGCACAGATCATGCTATCCCAAGCAAAACCAAGAATCACTCCTCCAAGAAAAGGAAACCAGTCTTGTGGACCCCTACCATAAACAAGCTATATAGTAGAAGGAGGAAACTAGTGCAGAAAAGAGTAAAATCCCAAGAAGTAATAACATCCCTGATTAGTATCAGAAAGAAACTATGATCCCTCATAAAATCATCCAAAACTAGCTTCGAAAGAAAAATTGCCAAGGACTCCAAAGATAGCCACAAAGCATTCTTTAGCAATGTCAAGAACCTAAGTGGAAACTCTCAGATCTGCTCTGAGTTAGTGCAGAATGGCACAAAATACACTGAACCAACTGATATTGCCAACATTCTAGCAGACAGGTTTAGTGAAAACTTCACCCCCCTCTCACCCCCTAAAGGGCCCATAACCATACAGAATGATGGAGTGCCCCAGCAATCACTGACACACAGGTTAAAACAGCCTTTCCAAAGCCAATAATACAGCTTCAATAGGACCAGACAGTGTCCCAGGCTGTGTCTTACATGAGCTCCAAAATTAACTAACCCCTCACCTAAACATACTGTTCAAACTTAGCCTCTCTACAGGCTACGTACCCATAGAGTGGTACACATCAACCATTATCCTGCTCCACAAATCTGGAGCCACAACGGACCCCAGGAACTATCGCCATATAAGCCTGACTAGCCTGGTCTGCAAGGCTATGGAGTGCATCATCATGGAATTCATTAACAGAGACATTGGGAACCTTCAAACATTGGACCCTACCCAGTTTGGCTTTGTTAATGGCAGATCATGCCTCCTAAACCTGGTGGACTTCTTTGAGACAGTTACCAAGGCTTTAAACGAGGGTAAGGAGGTTCACACAGCCTACCTAGACCTCACAAAGGCTTTTGACACCATTCCCCATTCTGGTATTATAGACAAGCTCACCAGCCTGAACATAAACCCCTACATCATGAGATGGGTTGCCAGTTGGCCCATGGATGGAACCCACATAGTGAGAGTTGCAGGCTCTAGGTCTGAATCTAAATCAGTTACAAGTGGCATCCCCCAGGGCTCAGTCCTGGGACCCCTCCTGTTTGGTATATACTTCTCAGAGGTACAGGCAAGCACAGGAGGACTATGGCTGACCAAGTTCGCAGATGACTGCAAACTGGGGGCCATAATTGACTCTCCAGCTGATACAGACATCCTCCAGAAGGGTCTCACTGAGACGGATACCTGGTGTCAAAATCATGGCCTCAAGCTAAATGCCAAAAAGTGCATAGTCATCATCTTTGGAAAAACAAAGTACTCACGGACTACCACATACTCGGTAGTCCCCTAAAAACAGTAAATGTAATAAGGGATCTGGAGATCTAAGTAGATAGTAATCTCTCCTTTGATAATCATATTGCCAAGGTGGTTAGAAAATCCTTCTATGTGGCCCACCTAATCACAAAAGGGTTCACATCTAGAACAAAAGAGGTTATTGTGCCCCTCTACTCATCACTTATTAGACCCATCATAGAGTACAATGCCCCATTTGGGATGTACCTTACAAGACACCTGCAACAGCTGGAAAGACCACAGAAGTACCTCATCAAGAGGATTGCTGGCCTCAAACATATGCCCTATACAGCCCGACTGAAGACACTCCAGCTGTGTTCGGTTGCATACCGCTAACTCTCAGAGGTGATCTCTGCCTGACATACAAGGCCATGTCCAAACCAGAATTGATGGACATGCTCCAAAACAAATCCCCAAGAGCCACATGCTGTAACCTCACCGCAACGATAAACAGGACGTGCTGTAATGCCGTTTCACTGACATAATATAGACCACACACACACACACACACACACACACACACACACACACACACACACACACACACACCAGAAGCAGACAACTATAGTCAGATTACAAGCTAATTGTACTAAGGTGTGAGAAGTGTTTTAAGCCCTGTTATTCTCATAGGAGAAATAAATATTTATCTGTAATATGAGGCATTTGAAGACTTAAAGGTAGACTGCTTGTTAATTATTATGTTTAATACAAGCAGCTATGCAAAGAGCAATTGGTTAAGTTGCTTCTTTAGTTATATACATCAGGCAGAGGAATGCAGAAAAGGCAAAGGACTGAAGGGAAAGAAGAGAGAATGGCAGTGGAGCACATCAAGCTAGAATATGACAAGAAATCAACAATTAAAAAATAATAAAATAAGACCTATGTGGAATTGTTCATGAATACAGTCACGAAAGTTGTCTTCAAGGCAATAAAAAATAGTCATTGGAACAAAAATGTGGACCTCAATGAATGGGTATTATCTTAATAATAGGACTTGAAATATTTAAAGTTGGGAGAAAACGTTTTCATTTTTCTTTTGAGTAGGCAAATTTATAAAAGGATTTTAAGAGTATGTGGCAAATTGTAGGATTATGCTTATTCAGTGGTAAAATGAGATGTTCATCTGCTCTTAGATGAAATATAACATAAAATCAATCTCCATTCTCAGTAACACTAATTAATACCATAGAGAATTTTATTGGCCCCACTGATGTGTAGCAAATTACATTTCCTTCCTGCATTGTAACAAATGGAATTACTGCCATGTTGCTAAGGAGATGGGGACAATCAAACAAACTCATTCTAGCAGGCTGCACTTAGGAAAACTACAGCTTCTTTTTTCATCCCAAGGGCAACTTTCTGTGTGAAAAGGAAAAGATGCAATATTTTATGCAGACAAAGTAACGTGACTGAAAGTATTTACCCTAGATAGGGACTGACTTTAGTGGAATTTTGAATTTTTGTGAGACAAGACAGTACATAGCGTGAATGGAACTAGAGTAATACATACATTTTATTTTTAGGAAAGACAGATAGACAGATACACAATTAACAGTTCTTAAACTTCTCAATGTACTCCAATTAGATCTGAAAAAAAAACATCTGAAAAGCAAGCATTGCTGAATCCTATTCCCTCTGCTTTCTTTAGTGGTTGATTATAAAGACATATTCATATACTGCAGCAATACTACTTATACCAGTTTGTCACGGGAATTGGTGGATATCATTCGACTTGTTAAAGGGTACACAACCTGCTTGAACCCCCTGAAATTGGGATATATTTGCATAGTCCCTCTTTCTTTAGGGAGACTAGAGTAATTCTAAAGCTTGGCCAAAATGTATATTTGTTTGAAGATTTCTCTAAAAAAGTGCACAATTCCTTTATCTTGCTTACTAATAATATATACTACTGAAGCAGTGGAGCACACAGAAGATAAAAGCTATTACAAACAAGGCTTACCAAACAGTTTTGTGAAATATGTGAGTGAATAATTCTGAAAATGAAATAAAACGAGAGATCATAATTATTAATGCAAACTCTCACAATATAATTTCCAAATAAGTGTTATAATAGATAACATTCTTTATAGTGCACCACATTTTTAGCATTATTCTTTTCAGTTTGAGGGAAAATGAAGAAAGATACAATTTTTTTGTTTCAGAAGATACCTGTTTTTCAGATCTCCACTTCTGTTTTAAGACATAGGTTTGAAATTCTTGTTTACTTTGTAGTTTAATTGTATACATTAATATGACGCAAAGGTAATCAAGGACTTGTGAGGGCTTCCATGGTACTGGTCTGGTCCATGCTATTGCACAAAATGGTGCTGTGTCTGTCCTAATAGGAAATGCACCATAACACGGTGAGGTTTTTTTTTCTTTTACACAAGGACCTTCTTAAAATTTTTAATTTATTAAGATACTTCACCAAGAGTAATGCACAGTGACCATTGTTCACTGGCTATCATTAAA